>NW_016158056.1:47069-89676 GCF_001687245.7 Rhagoletis zephyria | reverse complement strand
AACAGAGGAAGAGGAAGGCCTCCTCTGCGTTGGAAAGACCAGGTGGAGAAGGACTTGGCTTCACTTGGCATTTTCAATTGGCGTCAGTTAGCACAGAAGAGAAATGACTGGCGTGCTGTTTTGGACTCGGCCAAAATCGCTTAGGCGGTTACAGCGCCAAATAAGAAGAAGAAGAAGAATTAGACTAAATTTAAATCTGGGTTTTTAAACTAAAAAATAAAGTAAAAAAAATTCAACACAAATAAATGTATGCGAAAAAATAAATACAAAATCATTGTGCTTGAATAAAATATAGCAATGTGCAGAATATTAAGACCGCCAAGCAAAATCCTGATGGTTAGCTTTGAACTATCAGAATATACAATATACATGTACATATATAAACAAAATGCATTATCCATTCTAACGGTTAAAAATAGAAAAATTTCAAGTCCAAATTCAGCGATTATTTTTGATCGAAAAAAATTAAATCGAAATTTAACGATTATTCTTGATCGAAAAAGTAAAATTAAAAATAACGATTCTTCTTGTTTGAAAAAAAAAAATCAAAAAAATAACGATTTTGCTATTATCTAAAAATAAGAATCTTAGATCTAGTGGTAGGTTCCTGGTTTTAGTTCAACCTATCGAAAGTAAAATTAAGTAAGTTTTTTTTTTATTTTATTAAAACAAAAACTCAAAAAATATTGGGGTTATAAAATGATTATTTTAGTTTAATATGTATGCTTAAAAAGTAACTGTAATATTGGTTTACGTAAAAACTTATGATGAAGAAATAATAAAATTTCATGAGCAAAACTAAAAAATATTTCATGAAACAGTTATGAGTAAAAAAGAAAAATTTTGCTCTGAAGAATACTTTTTTTTTAAATACAACTCAAAAAATATTTTTCTTGAAATTTTATGAAAAGAAAAAACTGAAAAAATACTACAAAAATATTATTTTAGTCTAATCTGTAACCATCAAAACTAACTCGCATAAAAGTTGATGAAAGAATAATTAAAATAATTAAAAAAAAAACTAAAAAATTAAAAAAAATTTTGTTGTTGAGCAAAGTACAATTTCATGCGATACAAACATTTAAGATTCTCGCGAAAGTATATTTTTTTTGTGTAGAAAAAACAAAATTTCATGAGCATAAATTTTTTTTAACCGACTTCAAAAAAGGATCGTGTTATCAATTCATCGGAATATTTTTTAATTTTCTATTTGTGTTACCGCATAACTTTGGACCACATGTACCGATTTCGATAATTATTTTTTTATCGGAAAGGTGGTACCTCAAGGGTGGTGCCATACTAATTTAGATCCGATTATTGAATCATGAATAAATTTTTATATGAGAAGTGGATTCGGTTCTATTTTTTGCTTAATAGTTACTTGTTACCTTTTTAGTACTTTAATACCTTCATTACTGATACTGGCAAAATAAGTTAAAAAAAATATTCTTTTACCAAATACCGAAAAAAAGAAATGTAAAAAGTTATGTACTATCAAATTATTTAAATCTAATTTGCATAAAACCTAAAAACGCACTGAATGTAAAACATGTTTTTTTTTGTTATTAAGTATTTAAAAAAGGTCCTAATTTTTCCAACTGAACAGAGTTCAAATAAAAAGTTCATGCCTATAAATTACATTTAAAGTATTTTCTTTATTATAATGTTTTAATCGAATAGAAAATAAATTTTAATAAAATGTTTTGTTTAAATATGTGAAAATTATGATATCCAAAAAATTAAAAAATATCTCCCTTTTTTTGCAAAAATAAAAAATTGTGAACAAATATTTGTTGTTGCTTTAATTTTTTTAAGCCATATATTTCTTTAATAAATTGAAGCGAGAAAAAAATATAAAAAAAGTATAGTATTGTTAGAAAAACTTGTAATAAAAAATTGTGTAAAAACTAATATTGTTTGTTAAATAGAAAAAATATATTTTTTTCGCAGACGATTTGACAAATTTTTCACACAATATTTGCGTCCATTTAAGCGCACTGTGCGGCAGCAATTATGTAAAAAAATATAAAAAAAATTGAGTACGAATTCTTGCTACTATTTTCGGTGAAAAAAAAACTACAAAACTACTGCAGTAAATTTCATAAAAAAAAACGTAATATATTAAATAAAATGCCCAATTCACTTAATAAATTTAAATAAACACGATTAGAGTGGCAATGAAATTAATGCAATTAAGTGTATGTAAGTAAAGTGAGAAAAAAAATTATATTAAATAAAGGGAAAATGAAAATTGAAATTAAGAAAATAAAATTAATAAAAGCCATGCCTTGTGCCATGCACCACAACATCATAACCCGGCGGTGGCGAAGGTGATGCCTTGCCACCGGCACTGCCGCCAATCGTCAAACGGCCGCTCAATATGCCAGAGCCAGTGCCAGTGTGGCCAACACCACCAATGCCTGCGCTAGCGTTAGTTCTATGTGGATGATTGTTGTATTGTAGTGTGGTTGTAGTTGTTGTAGGTGATGATGATGCGACGAACCCTGTTCTGATTCCGGCGGTGCCATTACGATGCGAACCAAGCGTGCCGCTGCTGCCAATACCGCCAGTAATACCACTGCCGACGCTCAAGCCATGCGACGCCGACTGTTGATGATGCGGTAGGGTGCGATTCATGGTGCCCGTATGAAGGGGTGCGGTGGGTGATATGCTCGCGCTCGGTGCATTCGATGGGAAAAGCGGCGTGGTTTCGGATTTGTCAATATCCAGTGAGCTGGGTCTAAAGAGTGAGAAAAGAAATAGGAGAAGAAGAAGAACACAAAAGAAGAAGAAATGAAGCATACAACGGATAGAAGAGTGAGATAGAGAGCGAAAGAGAAAGTGAGTGAGTAAAAAGAGAGAAAGTATAAAACAGAGCAGCAGAAAAGTGTTGCCGTCAGTGTAGGAACAAGAAAATGAAAGTGAAAGAGAGCAAAGTTAAAAAGTGGAGATATATGACAATGAAGCGTACAAGAAAATGTTAAAGAAAACAGAGCATAAAAACAAGAACAAAAATTACACATTAGTACAAGTACACATGCGTGCAAATTAAATATTTTATATACATTCTTCTACTTACCGTTTGCTCAAGTAGATCCAAGCATGCGAATCGGCGTACACCAATATGGTGAGCAGAAAGGAGGTTAACAAGCCGGCGACCATCATTAGGCTCAGACCGAGCAAGCCGCCACCACAAAGGCCGCGTAATGCGTCGGCATAATGACGATCGATAGCGCGTCGATCGAGCGTCGCTGAGAGTACGGTCAGATTGCGTTTCGTCTCCTCCAGATCATTTTCCATGGCCTCGAGCGTTTTGTGCACATCGATGCGTGGATATGTCTCTTGGCTCATGCTGAGTAGTTGTTTAAATTATGTATTGTTTGTGGAAAGAGAAAGAATTAGAAAAAGAATGACAAATTAAAAAGTGAAAATGGAGGAGAAGAGAGAAAGATCGCAATGTCATGAACTACTGGTTAAAACTTATTGTTTTGTAATTCGCAACTGGTTTATTCAATTTGAACTACATATGAATGGTTTTAGAAGCCACATAGACATTTTTTACGGTGATAGTTTTCTTATTCTACTCAATTCACTTTTTTATATTTTTGCTGATTTAATTGCACTTACCGTTGAATTAAGTAAATTGACTCGCGCGCACGCTCCACCAAATCACGTGACTCGTTCAAGCGCAATATGAATCGATTACGCAGCGTGCCACAATTGAGGAAATAAACATATGGGCTGCGCTGTAATGATAAGAAAAGTAAACAGGAGGGCATTATACTAATTTTTAATTTTATTCAAGTAGTAATAGAACAGAAAAACATATTGTGCATTGATAGTATCAGAGCTAGCTTTAATACACATTTTGTTTAAGCGCTCGGCCGTGCTCCTCCCCATGGTATTGAAGTCATTACGCAAATGGAGGCACTTACAGTATTAAGGAGACTCAGGACGACAATTGGCTTTAATTAGTAGCTTTCTCATGACGACAGCTATTAGAAAAAAAAACATCTTTATGGAAGTTTGCGCATCTAGCTACTAGACTAGCTACCAATGCAGTTAAAAACGTATATAACTCAGAAGTGGAATATTTGAAAACGTGTAAAAGATTTATCAGCAGAAATCATAAAAGAAGCTTTTGGGCATACGAGCTAAATTGCACCTAAAATATAATTTCGTGTGCTGTTTAAAGTGAAAAAAGGGTCGATGAAGGAATGAGCGAATGAAAGAATCTTGTTGCCAACTATTACTGGGCAGCTTGGGTTGCGTTGTAAATCTATAGGGCCTGGCCTCCACCTACATAGATCCCAGATGACGACATACTGAAATCCCATTTGGCGCATTGTGATGGCATTTTCGTTCATTGTTGGAACCCATTAGTTAGAGTTATAAAGCGGTAAAAATCGCCAATTTTAGTCGACCTTAAACACTGCAGAAAAAGTATTGGTGTATTCACAGCAGGCTCAGATTAAATATGGCTGGATAATGGCAGAGTAAATGCTAACCAATCTCGATTTCTTCGTACTCTCGGCGATTGCGGGTGTAGTCTCTACCAAAATTGAAAGCGCTTCAGATGAATAAGGGCGCTGGACCATGGATCAAATTTGTGCCACCTCACGAGTTGGTTCTTTAGCCTTTTTGTGGCATATCGGTGAAGGCAGCAAGCTACCCAAACGGCCTAGTCAAAACGACATCAGGAGTATTGGGAGACAGGATCATTTACTCAAAAAATATTTTGAGTTGCGTATACAAAAATATTTTTATACTTTTCATAAATGTCCTAATAAATGAAATAATAAGTACTAGGAGTGCCAGTTATAGCCAATATTCGACCATATATCTAGTGTTTTTTTTGAACAATTCATTTGCATTACATATGGCTGACAATTTCTCAATAAACCGCAACTGTGTGTTTCCGATAAATTACGATAACCCAAAAATTTACAAATCTATATATATTGTTAATACATAACTCGATAAACTTTGGATAACTCTATAAATTTCGATAACTCGATTAATTCAGATAGCTCCGTAAATTACGACAAAAATTTACAAATCTCTATATATTGTTAATAGATAACTCGATAAACTTTGGATAACTCTATAAATTTCGATAACTCGATTAATTCAGATAGTTCCGTAAATTACGACATCTGTAGACGAATTTCGATAACTCTTTCCACTCTGGTAGCTCGATAAATCGATAAGTAGTGACAACTCGATAAATTTATACAAGTCCAGAAATTTTGATAATTCGTTATACTTTGAAAATTCCAAAAACTTCAATTCTATAAACCGACATTTCGTTAACTAGATATCAACAAATCTCGATACATTAATAAATGTCTATAATTTCATTAGTTCAAAGAAATAAATATATTACGTAACTCGATTAATTTCGTCAACTCGATAAATATTGATAGTTTAAATAAATGTCGATAACTTGATAAATACATAGGTCATATAAATAACATCGAAAATTGTTATTATTAGAGCGCTTGAAGTCAAGTATTTGTGCCACAATTTTAGGCGCAGCAGTTAAATATAATTTGCTATGCGATGAGTTTTGTCATTGGCGTTCGATTAGGAAAGTAATATACTCAACTGCTAGAAGTATTTATTCAAATAGAAAACAGTCCGAGCAGTCATTTTTTATCCTGACTAAAGTCGTCGATTTTTACAGCAATATTCCCACTTCACTCAAATCCACTCACATCATTCTTCGCCAGCTCTCACTACGCTTTTCGCATTGATTTTTCCACAATCACAAAGTCGAACAAAAATAAAATAAGTTTTAAATTAATTTCCAGTTTTGTCATTGCCAACATTTCCAGCACCATAATTCGAATTTGCACATTTCCGTTGTTGTGGCACATATATGCAAACGCATATTTAAAAGCCCCTCATATACATACGCCCAGCGTGCACTCAACCCATGAATCCGCCCAACAACGACAATTTCTTCACTTTTTTTGTGTTTTTTTTCTTTAGCAGTCAACACTTTGTATGTCTCCTGTGTTGCAGTTTTCTTACTTCCTTTGCCATTGCATTCGCTTTTCCTATGCAGGCTGTGTAAGGATTGTGGATTTTCTAGAGCTTGTTATGTGTGCGAAATGCGGGCATAAATGCAAGGGGCAGGTAATAAACGAGCGAATAGGATGTGACTGCAGCGGCAAGTGAACCGACGATTTCTTGGTTTTATCGTGACTTTTTCTTGCTGCGTGGATGCGAAGCGCATACTCTAGAGGAAATTTTGGATAGGAGTTTCACAGTTGTAGTTGATGATGATTTGAGAAAAATATTTTGCTGGGGTCCAAAAAGAGTTGCAGTGTTTTGTTGGAGGGATGTATGATTTTTTTTGAGAAAAAGTTAGTTGCTCATATGGCAACTCTGGTTTTAAAAATATAAATCGAAAAAAATCAATCGTAAGACAGTGCATATATAAACGTATTCAAATTGAAATGTTTTATCCGAAGCAAATATGCATATGGCAACCCTGCTCACAAATATTTCAAGGAAAAATATAAGTTTGTTCAAAACTATTTTTTTAAATTAAATTTTGAAATTAAATTGACTTTGGAAATTAGTGTCTTTGAAATTTATTATTTTATGAATAATTGTAACCCCAACCAAAAAATAAAAATTTTTAGAATCTTTATTTGAAATACGCACAATTTCTACAATATTAAATTATTAAAAATAAAGAAAAAGTTATATCATTATACACAATAATCTTTAAAAATTTAATTGGAACTTCC
Source organism: Rhagoletis zephyria (assembly GCF_001687245.7). NCBI lineage: Eukaryota > Metazoa > Arthropoda > Insecta > Diptera > Tephritidae > Rhagoletis > Rhagoletis zephyria. The sequence continues at coordinate 82,915 of NW_016158056.1, read as the reverse complement.
AGTAAAAATTCGAAAATTCACTGAGGCGTATACAACTTTAGATATACAGTTTTAAATATTAATTTCCCACTTCAGTGCCAACCCTGGCCATAAAACAGTCTTCATGATAAGTATTCGAAATTTACTCAATAGTATGTATGTATGTACATGGCAACCCTAACCCCAAAAATTAAAATTCTTAAAAAACAAACCATTCTTGAATTCATTATTTCGTTATAGACGGTTACCTCGATCAGGCAAACGCACTATTTCAAAGTAGTTGAAAATTTATATTTTTTTAATGAGTACATGGCAATCTTGGAGATCGAAAATGCCTAATTTCCAACAAAAAGTGTGAAGACGCAAATAGCATAACTTAATTTTTTGATTTGTAATCGTAATAAAAGTGAGCTTATTTGGCAGCACTGGTATTGCAAATTCAAATTTTCCCTACGGCTTCCTTGTCTTTAAAAAGTAAAATTTCAATATTTTCATATTGAATAATTCCAGCTTGAACTGTAAATTGTGATTTATTCATGGTTAAGCTGAAATTCTTGTGTGTTCCTCGTCAAAAAGTTAAAGTTATGGGAACCTGGGCATACAAAATTAAAAACTTACTAACTGAAATGTAAAAAATATATTTTCTTTCGAAAAAATTCAACGTAATTTTGTAAAAAATTACATGGAAATCCTATTTGCAAATATTTCTACACAAACAATAATTACTATTTTTGTTTTACCACTTGAAGTATCTTTATTTTGCCAGTTTTCCAAATTTTTTTCTTCACGAATTTCCTACTTGGACCGTTTTAAACACTTCAATGAACACCAACACCAGCAGCAATTGCTTGCGCCAAGTAACGCTGGGAATTCATGCTGCGTCTACTACCATATTTCAAATACAGAGGTGCATTTAGCAGTATGGCATATGTAGCTGTGTGTGTGCGCGCGTAAATTTTCAGCAGCAAAAATGTCAATTGCATGCAGGCTATCACGTCGCACAGTTTAGAGAATTAAGGCGTAAAGCACGGAGAAAAAAAAATAGAAAAATGAAACAGTTTGAAGCGTAAGAGCACTGCAAGCGGCAAAAGTGGGAGTGCGTGAAGTTACACCTCATCTCCACCACGCATCAGCAAATCAGCGAAATAAGCCTGAAATAGAGCAGTAAACATACCACGAGCGAAGGTAGATGCATGGAGAACGCAAGGAATTATTATTTCGTTTGCTGTCTTTCACAAAGCAGCTTCTACGTCATTCATGCTTAAATTGTTGCGGTTACTTGCCGTACACAGTCGTCTTCTTCACCTTCTGCTTTCCTTTGCTTGCGCTTGATGCATTCGCTTGTTTGCTAACGTCTGCAATCAACAACAGCACGTTTTCGAGCTGATGAAGTTAATCAAAAGTGGTAAATTAAATGGTGGCATTTGTGGTGTTGCCAAATGAACGCACGCATCAGTCAGGCATAAATGGGGCGTTTATTGGTTCGTTGAGGAGGAGAACGAGGTTGATTGATGAAGAGAGTGAAGCAATAGAAAGTTATTGCGGAAAGCAACTGCCAATCAAAAAATAGTTCAACAAATTAGCACGAATTTAAAATAGTCTATTTCTGCCATTTTTTTCCGGCATTCCATTTGGCTAGCTTGCGTTAAAAAAGAGGTCATGATTACCTTGTTGCGTGGAAACTCATTTGAAAAATGGTTCTGCTTAGACTGATTTCAATGATTCCCGATGAATGGATTTAAAAATTGCCCCACTGTTTATTCGTCTCTTTACTAATGTACTTTTCTGAAACTCTGGTCTGTAATACACCTCAAATAATTGTGTGTAGATAGCGTAACAAAAGCAGCTACGGCGACATCTACTGAATTCCGAAAAGACCTCTTAGTGCAGTTTTCGCAACACAACCTATATAAGGTACTCTGCATCAGTGCCATTTTGGTCCTACGCGGACTACCATACCATTTAAAACCGCTTAAATTTCTGATCAGTATACCTATTTACGGAAATTACGCACCAGATGAACTTGCAAAATACGGGGTTTCGACATAACTTCCACGGACATTACTAACATACATTCAACCGTGACATAAGTTCTATAGAAGTTGTCCTGAAATTAATACCATCGATCGATTTTTGGTCCATGGAAGTAAAGTTTGACATTACTTTCAAAGATCTGATTCATAGAAGTTTTGTCAGAAGTTATGTCACCACTTCGGCTTTAGAAAGCTTATGCTGCATTGGGAAAACGTTTTCCAATTAACGGGAATTTCTTCCGTTTTCTTTCGCTTCTAATCTCAGAAGAGGATGCTATTTCTACGCAAACTTTTACGAGTTAAGAGTGCTGGTTATCTGCCACCGGTCAAGAAAAAAAACAAACTCTTCGGCGGGATGCTGAAATCGATAAGGCCTCCAAGTTATTGTTATAGGACCAAATAGATATCTAACAATTTCATCGAAGGTGGTTTTAGAAAAGGTAATCGAGAAAACTCTATTAGAAAACGATGATGAAGACGAATTGGACATTAAAATTGAGAACGAATTGGATGATGACTCGATCGAGCTTTCTAAGGAAACCCCCTCTAGCGATCTAATTATTGTGGAAGTTAAGTCAGGACATAACTTCCATGAGATTTTCGTGGAAATCTTCTGGCGGTTATGTCTAATCATCGTGAAAATTAAGTCTGAAATAACTTCCACGGGCCCATGGAAGTTATGTCCGTGGAAATTATGTCAGGTACCCCAAAATACGTACCTGCACTAAACGTGTCCAACGTGGTAGATATGCGCCCATCTTGCTTAAGTAAATAAAAAACAAAGTTACCCACTTTTTTCACTCGTAAGCTAAGCAGAGGTGGAGCTGTACAGGAACGTATAGGACTACCAGGCAGATGTGGAATACCTACAGCCCACTTAAATCAGGGGTCTCTGTTAGGAATGCGCAAATAAAGTAACTAGGAACTCACGCCTGTCTGCAGAGAGCACTCGCCCCTGCGGTGGTCGAAGAAAGGGGTTCAACATTTTCTCAGCGAGTTTTCGGCGCTTGCAGGAATCAGGCCAAAGACACTTGGCTGAGGGTATGCACAATTTTCGACATTTAGTACGTTAACCGATGGCTGGGCCTTAGCCAAAGCATCAACTCGTCATTGAACTTTACTTGCATATGCTTAGGTGCCAAGAAAACAGTTAACAGCCTGTGAGCGAAAAGCTCGTTTAATCTTGCCATATACGCTTGCTCACAGAGGGCACTTGCAATCACCACTGAGACCGCCTTTACTGCAAATTAACTTGCGATCAAAATAAACTGAGGGCTAGGGAAGTTATAAAATCTGATGGACTAAACCATCATTGAAAAGTATGGGAAGGAAAAAGATACCCTCGGCTTGCCATTTTAATCCCAAAAGTGCCTTGGTGGGTGAGAAAACTTGAGCTCTTCCTCTGCGTTAAGTAGTGGTTGGTCTCTAATGAAGGCGTAGAGTGCGCAAGATTTTAAAAGTTGTTGATTGACTCCTGATGAATTCCATTTAAGGCCTGTCTATAATCCGCCTGGTTCTGTGAATGGATCAGCTGTCGTTGAACCAGGTCTTTGAGGCCATTATATGGCTTCTAACGTGTCTAAGAGATTTACTTTAAGCAAGGATCTGCAGGGTTGGTCACTGCGGTAGCATTTAGGTCTCGCTATTACGACAACGCGTGGCGTAATCCTCAAGACGGAGACAGACCAATTCGTTGCATAGGGTGCGGGTACGACCATTTAGATATCCAGAAAGTAATCTAAAGAACCTTTCTATAGAAAGTATCTACAAGAAGGTGTTTAGAGCCTTTCCCAGTACTGATTGCATTCTGAGTTTACCCACTCAGTTATTACGAGTCTGGAGGAAGATCAACTGCCTGCACGAAACGGTGTTGGCCCCACAAATACAGTTGGGAATATTTTTCGGGTCAGCTTGAGGCCGACTTCTTTCCTTCGACGCCGCAGTGCTCACTTATCATATTTGGGCTTATCATGAATATTTTCGTCAATGCCGAAACATATTTTGCTTTGCCACCGACAAAATACTTCCTACAATGTGATTTGCGGAAAGAGTAGCACCAGCTGCTACTGTCGGAGAATAAGCCAGGATACTTCGGAGATATTTACGTCTGATAGCGGACCACATGATTGGCTGCGTCTTCTAACTATGTACTTCCGTTAATCGTCGATTATCCTTGCCTTCGATTGCTATCGTCCGCCAGGCTCTCTACTTTTTTGGTGTCAGAAAGTGCGCGATAAAATTCATTACTATCCTGAAGGTGAGAGTTGTGTTAAGTGGCGGGCGAAGGTCCGCTTTCTTCATTCTGATTAAAGCTAACGTAGGAGGGTAAGCTCGAAGCGACGAATGGGAGGAAACGTGGGTAAACGCGGGCGTGATCGACCTCCAGGAAGTTCAGTGATAGTTTGTACTCAGTTGAAAAACAAAAACTTCCGCTGTGTGCTGTGCCCAGGTATCAATAGACTAAGTAGTAGAGAGTTATCCAAAGGAATAGCTTTATATTTAAGCATTTATGAGTCGGTAGAGAAGTACAGTGCTCGGCGGGAAATAAACGATTTCTTCAAAGTTAAGCAGAAAGTATATACTTAATGCAAAGATGCTAAAGGCCGGACTCGTCGGGCCACAACTGGTTGCGTTCTAAAATTTCTTTAAAACAGAAGCACAAATATTTGCTTCTTCGAAACTTAATAAAAAGCAAAAAGCAAGCCACTTTCCAAACAAGTTTTTCTTTTTACCGAAAATATTACAACGCGTTTCTTACTCACTTCGACAGCCGCCTATTTTCCACAACTTCCGTCGCTTATTTACAACTTCTTGCGTTTGGCAGTAAACAAGACACTCCTCTGATGTTTTAGTTACTCCAAACAAAACTTTGTTTTGCCCACGGTTTCTGCTTCCCCTTCTTATATATTCAACCCCTCTCCGTTTATCACACCAACCGACCGGTGAAGCGCTAAAAAGTTACCGCTAAATTTAAAAGGTTTGCATTGCGGCGCGCCAATAAAACTCGAAAAAGGTTTCAAATTAATGTGCAAATTTGTTATTGTCTGCTGCAAAAATACGCGACTTTAGGTATTTTACGTTACTACTTTTTTCTCATATTTTACTCGCCATTACTTAGACACTTCCCGCGATTGCAATTGTCTTGGCGAAGTTGCGCGCGAATTTTCACAAGTTTGTAAAAAGCATCATTGCCGTCGCCGCCGCCAACTTCACGCCATAAAATTTAGCGGTATTGTCTGCACAAAGGCGCACAGCGCGAAGATATACAAACAACAAAACAAAGGTGTGTTTGTGTGTGCGAGTGTAGATGTGCTAGACAGCCAGCCGAACGGATATTTGCACTTTGAATAGTGAGAATTTGTGACCGCAAAAATGGAAGTCCTACATAAAATAGGCAAAACCAAAAACAGAGCAGGAAAAAGACCAAAGAACTACGCCGAAAATGTTCTTAAAATTTCTTAAAAAAAAAAAAAAAAATGTGCCCGTATGGCAAACTCCATTGGCAACGCTAGTTCAAGGTTGGCATGCAGCCAACAACTTCGGCTTGACGCTGCGGCTTGAATGCTTTGAACGCCGTTTGCATGTATTGCATGCTTTTGGGCGCAAATATTGCATAAGTGCAGGATACTTGCTTGCTTTGATTGTGTGTGTGTGTGTATGTGGGGAAATTAAGGCATTGCATTTACGTTTAAATGTTTGTTATTTTTCATGGTTTCAGCGCCAAAAATTTAAAGAGCTTCAAAGCCTTGAACGAGCATATAAAAAAGAATATCACAATTGCAGCCTAAAAGTATGCCAGCAAATAAAAATTTTAGGAAATCACTCGTAATGAATACATTCAGGATATTGCCGATTATATTTCGGCAAAGTCTTTACCTTATACGCCTTACATTATTTGTTCTTATTTAAATAAAATAGCATACTTTAAGGATGTCAGAATTATACTGTAAAAATATTAGATTTCAATGGAAATAAGTATAGTTATTTAAGGTTTTAGTTTCCTATCAAACTTTTTAAAGTGATACCGTGTCTTGGCATAAATGCGTTTGATTTTTAAGATAAGTTAGAAAGTCAGGCAGCTCTACGTACATAGTTAAAGAGTTCACCTGGAGGCCGCAAAGGGTCATAGTGATGTCTTCAAGTGGACTGTACCTAAATATCATTAAACTAATTAAATGATTACTGGCGAATCTTAGTATAATCCCCAATATAGTTTTTCCTAAGTTGCCTAAGTTGTCAAAGAAATGGTTCTACAAATTTTGGAGACAGTTAGTGATACGTATGTAGGAAGTTTTGGATGCATTTTATCCCTTCCTCATCTACATAGCTTCTACAGAAATCGTTATGAGCAGTTCAACATCTAGCCGACATGTGGATTATGGCCCGCACATCCTCTTATTACTTCCTTGCTGTCAAAGAGATTGTACTGATCTTTGGCAAAAGCCTCGTTTGCAGATTGGCTGTACACAACGAAGGCGAGTTTTTTGGAGCTCCATGCTACTTGCATATATCTCAGTCTAGAATATGCTGCAGTAATCTAAAAGTCTGTAAACCTCCTCGGTCAAAGTCAACTTCCGTGTCCTTCTGTTTCTACTCCATCCGCAACTAGTTGCATGCAGCCAGTTAGATACCCTACCTAACTAACGCTTTGTATACCCAATATATTATCTGAGATCATAGTATTCAATATTTTCCTATTGTAAACTCACAGTAGTATGGAGTAGCTTTCCTTCTCCGCTCTTCGTTTCTTTATTTTCAAGAAAGCTGAGAGTTCAAAAAAGCCCTCAAGAACTATGCCTTAATTGTCAAATTAATATCTGCACCATTGAGTAGTGGAGTTCGAAAATTGTCCATTTTATATCGTCTCGGGTACAGAACTAGTTTGGTTTTGGAGTGATTAATCCTCTGACCGTTTCCATATGTCCACCTTGCCTGGTCATTAAGTACAGATTGTTGCACTCCACGGACCGTCCAGAGGAACTTCTCTAATGCCAAGATGACTGGGACATCTGTGTAGGCAACCACCTTAAAAACTTTCGATGTGGTGCGAAGCAGAAATTTGTGAAGGACGAGAATGCATAAAATAAGAGATAAAACCCCACCCTTAGGATTACCTCAACATGCCGTTTTACTTACTTTACCGATTTCTAATGAAACATTACTGCTTTTCTACGCAAAATTTTGTCTATTGTTATAATAACAAACGGGTCTTATACTGCAGTGGGTGGATATCAAATTAACATTGTTAAAGACGACTTCCACATTCGGTAAGGCTGCCACCACAAATTCTTTATACCGGAGCACTTTTTCAATAAAAACTGGTTCTTCTTAGCGGCAAGCATGCTGAAATTCTTGGAAGTAAGGCGGCGCTCGATCAGTAGACTCAAAAGACTGGAGACATCACCTTGAGGAGAAAGACAAAGAGACTGATAGATCGAAAACATTTGGCAGTGTTATGGCCGGTAATCCCTGCTTTTTGCATGCAGATCACTCCTAATATTTCCTTTCGTTGCTTTGGTATATAATCGTAGGTAAGATGACGACTTGCCCTATAAGTGGTCGTTATTCAGGAAGTTAATTTATCTATCGTTTACCTGAGCATGATTGGTTAAATCCCATCCGGACCCGAAGACTTACATATATCGTTGGAGGCATCCAATACCCATGCTATCTGATTTCATCGAGTGAAAATGGTCTCGCTTATAAGTAANCTAAGATGACGACTTGCCCTATAAGTGGTCGTTATTCAGGAAGTTAATTTATCTATCGTTCACCTGAGCATGATTGGTTAAATCCCATCCGGACCCGAAGACTTACATATATCGTTGGAGGCATCCAATAACCCATGCTATCTGATTTCATCGAGTGAAAATGGTCTCGCTTATAAGTAAAAGGCGTTGCTGCTATAATATTGCCTATCTCCTGTATATTGTCACATGCAGGAACTCTCGGGCAGCCATTAGATGTTCTAATGTTTTAAGACTGATTTCAGTGTGTTCTCCCCTCGACTATTCCAAGAAATTGAACTGTGTCAGCTTTACAACGACTTTGGCATATTTACTTAGTCCAACGAATCAAAATACAGCGTTTTACCCGGCTAGAACATGTTGAACGAATGAGTGCAAATGCTCCAGTTCAGCACGTGCTGCTGGTAGCATAAAAAGGGGAAGGCCTCCTCTGCGTTCGAGAAGAGGAGAGGGAATTCGCTCGCTTGCCATTTCCAATTGGCGTCAGTTAACACAGCAGAGAAATNACATATTTACTTAGTCCAACGAATCAAAATACAGCGGTTTACCCGGCTAGAACATGTTGAACGAATGAGTGCAAATGTTCCAGTTCAGTACGTGCTGCTGGTAGCATAGAAAGAGGAAGGCCTCCTCTGCGTTGGAGGAGAGGGACTTCGCTCGCTTGCCATTTCCAATTGGCGTCAGTTAACACAGCAGAGAAATGACTGACGTGCTATGTTGAGCTCGGCCAAAATCGCTTAAGCGTATGAACGCGCCAATGAAGAAGAGAGAGGAGCTCTGAACTCTTTGAAAGGCATCTCTTCAATCAAGCGGCTTTGGGGTTGATTCGTGGTCTTTACAAAAATTTTGATCGTGATGACTTATAAATATCTCTTATCTTCTTCCTAAACGCTTTGAAAATGTTGCAATATGCTTATCAGTCTAAGGCTTCTAGCAACAATTTCTGTGTAAGGGAAGAAAACCTGGGCCCTCCTATGATATTCTCTCGACTTGAAAAACCTAACTTTTTACAATATCAACATCTAAATTTTGTATGGGCCGCCATTTATTATACGTACAAAATAAGGACATCTACGAATATTTTTAATTTTCTTTTAATTTTTCAGTTTTAATTAAAAAAATTGCAAAAATTCGGCAAAATTTTGATTTGAAATCTGATAAATTTGACATATTATTGAAACTTATTTATATAAATTCATAAAGTCACTAGCTGGTAAAAATCAAAATTTTGTCGAATTTCAGCGATTACAGTTTTTTTTCTAACCCTAGTAGCGACCTCTAAAAATATGTTTTGAAACTTCCGCGGATGTCTTTATTTTGTACTTATAAACCATTTTATTGACATTTTCAGGACTACTCTAGTATACATACATTCTACACACTGTGACTCAAATAAATGACCACGTGTTGATTTTTTTTAAGTATTTCTAATATTTTTCGAGCTAAATTTTTTGTTATTTTTTATAAAAAACCATCCAAGCTTTAACTAAAACCATATACAAAATTTTGGAAAATTCAACAAATTTTCATCAAAATTTAAACTTTTTAATCTGAATATTTAGGAAACTTTTGGTGGTTTAGCCTAATATAGTGCAAGTTTCAGATGGCTAAAAAAATCCCGTTGATTTTTGCATTTTTTTTTTGTGACGAATTTTCGCAGTTTTTCCCATATAAGCATGAATTTCTCATGAAATAAATCGCGGGAGAACGTTCACAACAAAATTGAACTTGTTATGTTTTTTTTTGTTTTTTTTTTTGTTTTTGAACTTTCCTAAATTTTGTATAAAGCATGATGAAAACATAACCAGGTAAAACCATTGAGAGGCAGTCTGACGTTTGCCAGCAATATAATTTAAAAATTCAAAACTCAAACACACACACACATTCTTATTTTCAATCTCAAACAACAAAAATTGTGAACATTTTAATTTTTTTATTTTCAATTTTATATGATTTTAAAATGCTTGCAAGCGTCAGAAAAAAATCATGGCCGACGAATTGAGAGAATGAATTTACCTTGTAATATTTTTATCATGGTATAAAGTTTGAAACTGTGATTTGTATGTTTTTGGGTAAAGCTTGGACGGGGTTTTTATAAAAAAAATACAAAAAAAATTTAGCTCGAAAAACATTACGAATATTTGAAAAAAAAAAATGGACACGTGGTCATTTGTTTGCGTCACGTATGTATGTATGTATAAGGCGAACGCTTCAAGCCACCTGCCTACGCCATACATCACTCATACGCCCAGCCGTCCATCCGATTTGCTGCACTGTACTGCCTTTCAAATCCGAAATCATAGACAATTGAATTTTTATGCGCCATTACAGCTAAAATAGTTTTGAAGCGGCAAAAAAATGCTAATAAAAAATAAATGTAAACAATAAAATAAAACAAAACAAAAACAAGCTATGGCACTCAGCACAAAAAAATAATGACAGACATTGAATTCACTGTCTGTGCGATAGTAAAGCGATAAAGCGCTTTATTAGTATTATTTGTTGTATAAATGTAAACNTCGTCCATCCAATTTGCTGCACTGTACTGCCTTTCAAATCCGAAATCGTAGACAATTGAATTTTTATGCGCCATTACAGCTAAAATAGTTTTGAAGCGGCAAAAAAAAATGCTAATAAAAAATAAATGTAAACAATAAAATAAAACAAAACAAAAACAAACTATGGCACTCAGCACAAAAAAATAATGACAGACATTGAATTCACAGTCTGTGCGATTGTAAAGCGATAAAGCGCTTTATTAGTATTATTTGTTGTATAAATGTAAACAAAGTTAGCTTACCAACACACATACAGCTATGCATATGTGAGCACACAAATGGACTGAACTATTTAAATAAATGTGAAAAATAAAGTAAATAAAATAAAATAAATATTTATAAACGCATTTTCCAATTTTTTTTTCCTTTTTTTGTATTTCACTCTAAGTGGCGCATTTGTGGCAAATGAAAATGTGTTGGTGTAAGCGTGGCAAACTAAGCGCTTTTTAGAATTGTATTTATATGAAATACAAAAAAAAAAAACAGCAACAACAACAACAACATATTTAAATATCTACTCGACTGCATGAATGCAAATAGTTGCGCTCTAAAAAGGATTTCCCTCTCGCCAAGCGCGGCGTGCAAATGCCATTTTATATGAAAAAAGTTATTTATTTTTTTACCTTTTCACTTTTTCACATGCATTCATTCAATAGCAGGCAGGGCATGTATGTATGTGTGTGTGTGTGTGACCATGTGCATTTTCTATTGCATTGTATAGCCAATTGTGCCAATTCGGATTTTGTTGTGCTCATTCATATTCGTATAAAATTCAATTTTGTGTGCAATGCGCTCTGATAAACCCAATTGGGGGCAAGCAAATATGCATAAAATTAAAAGCTATGCATGTGTGCATAACAGATACAAAAATTTAGCTTCTTTTACCTCAACATCTGCCAATTCAAGTGCACTTTTAGGCGCCCATTTTCGCTGCTTTCATGTTAGCTTTACCGAGGGAGGCTAATAGCCTGAAATGTTGTTGTTGATGTTATGTTTACTTTTAAATTTTAAGAAAAAAATCAAGTTTTGTCATTATTTGAAAAATACTTCTTTTTATACCTTTTGTGAACGCTTTTCTTTCGATCAGCCTTATCGCCAACTCCATGTGAATAATGCGTTCCCATAATTAAACAATCAAAACAAAAAAAAAAAAATTAGGACATATTTTTTTATTTACTTTATAATTTTTGGGAATATTTGTTCACATGCAATTGGCGTTAAGGGCGAATGTTTGGTCTTTCATTTTTGTGGCTAGCTTTTTATTTCTTTTTGTGCTTAGCTCAGCTTAGTACCTGCGTAAAAACCGACGGGTTAAAGTCGTACAGAGTTGTAGAACAAAGTTAGAGGATCTACGAAATATCACTACGAAAATGTTGAGTGACTCAGATTGAGTTTTCTTAACTGGAAATTATCTTTTATGTACCAAGATATTGGAAATAGTACGAAAGTTAGTTTTTAAGCTTCCTCATAACACCTAGCATGTTTGGATAAAATTTTCCATTGCCGGATAAAAAGTTTGTGGCATGAAATACATTTAAAAATCAATATTATTTTGCACCACTCGGATAAATTTTTTTCCTGGATACAATTTTTTTCGCATAAAAGTTGTGTATCGGAAAAAGCTTAGGATAAAGTATCTAATACTTTTTTTTAGCTCTGCGTATGTGTACATAGGCGGATAAAATAAATGCCTTGTGAGTATTAAAATTCTTTACTAGAAAATGCTCTAAAGTATTCGGTTAAAATTTTTTTTTACGGATCAAAATTTTTTGCAAACAAATTCTTGGAGACTTTAATGCGTTGAGATAAAACTTTACATAACCGGATAAGAGTTGTGATGAATGAGGCGCATTTGAAAATAAAAGTCAGTCACTCAGACTAAAATTTTGTTAGTCGGATAGATATTTTTCTCAAGGAAACATAGAAATGTGCTTAAGAAATAGTGCTTAAGTCATCTACATACATATATTGCTGCCAATCGTATATTCGGATAGAAGTTTGCATAGCAAAATAAGAGATTTGAAACATTAAACGCCTCCAAAGATAAGTTTTTCTCAATAGAAAATATTTTCAAGTACTCGGATAAAAAATGTTGCTAACGGATAAAAGTTTTTTTGAAATGAATTCTTATAAACTGAAAAATGACATACATATATCCCAAATCAGATAGAAGCAATTGGGAAGCGCTTTTGTAATTATATCTCAACGCTGTATGAACTTTCAGTGTGCTCGGATAAAAGTTAACACAACCGGATAAGAGCTTTGAAGAATGAAATGCATCTAATAATTAATATTTTTCACTAAACCGATTTTTAGTCACTTAATTTAAAAAATTGTTGGGTCGGATAAAATTTAATTTCCAAAGAAATATTTGAAAAAGCGTAAAAAAATAAGATTTAAGTCTTCTTACGGATAAAAATTTTACATAGCCGGATAAGAAGTTTTAATAAAATATTTACGTACTAAAATCAAGGGTTTTGCACTATACCAACATCAGGATAAAAAAATCTTTAACAGGGATAAAGCTTTTACTTATAGATATATTTTGGAAATGTTTAAATAATAGCATGCAAGTCATTATTTGTTTTTAATTTTACATAGCCGATGAAAATATTTGTAATATTAAATGCCTGTGAATATGAACTCCTTTCACTAGGTAATTATGTCAAGCAAACGGATAAAATACGGTGACGGTTTTATCAAAGAATTTATTTTCAGGCAATTTGTGAGTAAAGCATACTTTTTTACCGGCGACCGCGGCGGCAAACGCTAAATATTTTTTAATCTAACAGATTTTTCTGCATTTATTGTTTTTCAATGAATTTGTGAGCCTCAACATATACATATTATCTGGCAATTTGTAAATATTTTACTGCGAAAATTTTTATATCAAATTTGTTTATTTATTTCGTGATTGCCTGCGCTCAATAGCACCAATTTCACTTTTTGCGCAAACACACATGCGCACACAACCAAAGGCGGCTCCCACCCATTAGCAACCCGTGCGCCATTTTTTCGCTATTAAAATGCCTCTATCTGTTGCCTACATATGGGCGCATATTGCAATGCATTGGCAAAAAGGTTGCGTGTGCATGAAATGGTGTCAAGGGAAACTCGCGATTTTCTGCTAAGAGTCATAACTTGAGCGGTGCAGTGGAAAAAAGGGAACAAATGACAGTTATACATACAGATGTATGCATGTGTTATCCCTATATCACATACTCAAATAGTATAAGGGCATAGAGTGAACTATATATGAAAATAAATATATACATAGGTATTTACATTAGGGTGCCTCACCAAAAAAAGTTTTAAAGAGTATTTCGGAATAAAAGTAGGATTTACGTAAGCTGGACGGAGTTGAAAATACCGCCAAAATCTAATTATTTTTATTCCGTTGATACAATTTATAAAAATTTGTATGCAGACTTTTCATGCTTAAACACTTCCATCATCTGAGGAGATTTTTGAAAAAAAATTGTAAAAAGTAATTTAATTAAAAAAAAATTTGATTTTTGTAGGTACATATTTAATAATCGGTCCAGCTCACGTAAATCCTAACAAAATATTTTGACGGAAGTTTTAAATATAATAACTTGTACCATTTCGATGGAAAAACAGTACCGATTTTTTTGTATGAGTATTGAGGCATTCAACATTACATTCATACATTAGGGCGGGTCAATTTTGTTTTTTACAATGCACGTATAGCATGGCATGAATCTACGTATAATTATAAGTAAATTTGCCAAGGAAACCATGGGTCTTAAATCAATTTCGAATAGGCTTCGAAGAAAATATGAAAATTTTTTGGAAGTTTTAAGAAAAAGATAAATACAGCAATGGATTCCTTATACAAAAGTAGCATGTTTTATACAAAATTTAAGCACTTCTTTACGACACTATAGCAAAATGCTAAGACACCTATTTTTGCAATTTTGCAAACTTTAAATTGATTTTAGACCCACAGTTTCTTCGACAAATTTGCTTGGAATTGCACGTAGAATCCTTCTGTCGCAAACGCGCATAGTCGAACAAAGCTGCCATACAAATTGACCCGCCCTAACATACATATATTGTTTTTTGTGTTTTTTTTTAATTTTTCCATTCGAGTGCATGTCGTTGTGCCCCATAAATGCGAGGCCTTTCGCGACAGGCGACAGATCATAGTTTCGCTTTAGTTGCGCTATTTGTCAGTGCAAGTGAGTGCTACTATACACGCATGCATTTGTGCCAATTTCGTATATCGCGTGCACCCATCTCGCCGTTATCCTTTTGAGCTCATCAATAGAAAGTGTGCGCGCACACACAAACGTACCCATATTGAGCTTGCAAGTAAAAAATATGCCAAAGTGCAAGAAAAAAAAATTGGAAAATATAAAATAACAGCAAACTGCCCCCTGACTGCCAGCGCCGGCATTGTTCTAATTAACGCCAACAGGCATTTGCCGTCATTTTTTACGCGCTACACGGCTTCCGTCGTGGCACCGTTCATAGCCAATGCTCTTTGTTTTTTTTTATTGCTGGCGCAGCCGTTCGCTCAACGTGCCGACATTGTGTTGAATTTGTTAGTTTTGAAAACTGGAGCAATAGAGGCACTGTTGGCTGGGTGCTGTAACTGGGCGAGTGTTTTCCCGGCGGCGTTGAACACCACCTAAGTAGTGACATGCGATGACTGTGCGTATTTTTTCCACATTCAGCTATAATAATACAATTTTTTATGGAGCTTTTGTATCTGTGTGCGGATGAGCCGACTGATTGCATTTGCTTGACATGAATACATACGAATCGATTTATTGTTGGTATTCATGCAATTGTTTACCAATTACACGCACTGTCAACATTTTAAAAATTGTTTTTTTTTTGGAAGCAAAATATAAAGAGATATTGGATAATTGTTTTCTTCTAAATGTTTGGTAAAAAATTTATTTCTAAGAATTTCTGCAAAAAAAAACAGTTTAATCATAGTAAGATAATAAGAAGAAAACAAAACAAAACTTCTGAAAATTCACACAATTTTCTTACAGGTACAGTTATTTAATGTCGTCCTCGGTCCTAAAAATGGTTTATTATGCGAAACACCACTTAATAATAATAATTTTAATTTGATCAATTACAGTGGCTATCAACGTCTGACAGGGCGTATGAGTATTTTTTTAATTAGTCAGAAAATTTCAACGGAAAATGTGTAGATATTTATAATTATTCTATACATATGTAAATAATAAAAGCGAAATTTCTATGGCAAGAATACTGACATACATACATACTTATACAGAGAAATCGAAAGCAATTACTATTTTATGCGCGAGTGTGTATGCGTGTATGGGATTGACGCGTGGAATGCTTCGCTTATGAATAGAAAATCATAAATTATGCAATTAGGGAACATTTTTAATAGCTGACTGAAGAGAATCGCTATATGGTTTATTGCTAACAGAACGAAGGGAAAGAAGGTGCGAACAAATTGGTTTCTAATCCGAAAAAAATTAAAAATTGAATTTTCTTCTGAAGAAATTATGCAAAACTGTTTAAATTTTTGTTGAAAATTCAATTTTTTAAGTTTTAAAGTTTAACTAGAGATTACTAGTTGACGGTATCTAATGTAAAAAAACCTGGTAGAAATTAAACTCCTTCAAAAAAAAATCGAAATTTAGTCTAAAAAAAAATCCTTGCAGTCGATTTTTTTACGTTCAAAACGAGAAAGTGTGCGGCGCAATCAAAATACATATTATTAAAAAATTAAATTTTTATTCAAAGCCAAAAACAATATTTTCAAATTGTAAAAATTAAAAGAAATACTTAGTATGTAATATTTAAAGTAAAAAATCTTAAACAAAGATTCCCTTCAAAAAAATTTGTTTTCCTTCAAAAAATTTGTTTCCGCTGAAAAATTTTTTTTCTTCAACAAATTTTTTCCTGAAGATGGCAAATGCCGAAACCTATTTTCCTCAAACTAAAGGGATGACGTAAATTCATTCCAAAATAAATCCCTTTATAAAATTTTCGTTCACAAAAATTTAAAAAAAATCTTAAAAATATAGTCCTTTCGAAAAAATTTTTTCTCACCAAAGACATTTTGTTCTTCAACAAGATTTTTTTTCTATTAAACATTTTTTTCCCAACAGAGAAAAATTTGTGCGCAAACCGAAAAACATTAAAAAAAATATTTTTTTTTAAAGCTAAAGGAAAATATTTTGAATTTTTAAAAATTCCAAAGATCTAATGTAAAAATTCTGATGTAAAAAATTCTAAAAAAGATTGTTTCGTTTTTTTCGAACAAAATTTTATTTCCCCTTAAAAAAAATGGTTTCCCCTTAAAAATTTTTTCTTTAAACAAATTTTGTTTCTTTGTTGGTGCTGCTTGATTTTTCCGACATGGTGGAAAGATGATTTATTTTAAAATAAATTTCCGCCATTCCTTTTTTGTGACTTTGTAAAGTTTTTCTACAGGACACTGAAGATGGTACAAGGCCGAAATTGGTTTGTCTCCAAGGTTGACGAAAACTCGTTCTAAAATAAGTTCCCTTGTCATAAAATTTGTTGCCCTTCAAAAAAAAAAAACAAATGGTTTGTAATCCAAAAAATTAATTTCAAAAATAAAAAGAAAATACATTTTTTCTTTTTAATTTAGACACTACCCGCCGGTTCCACGAAATCAATTTAAAATTAAAAGAAAAATGACTTTTTTGCGGTCAATTTCCATATTAAATTCAAATAAAAAAATTATTTTTCACTTAATTTGCTTTCGTGAAACTGGCTATAATCACCAGCAATTTATTAAAAAAAAAGATTTTTTTCTCTTCTGTCAGTTTTCATATTAAACTTAAATAAAAAAAGTTATTTTTTACTTAAATTGTTATCGTGAAACCGGCTATAAGTCAAAAACATTTTCCTTTCAAATTTTTCCAATTCAAAAAACAATAAACACGGTAGAAGTGATTTTTACAGTTCTCTCTTTTGGAATGCGATTAAAATGTCAAACAGAAAAACATATCTATTTCAAATCGTTTTGAAAAATTTTTGTTAGTTTTTAACACTAGATATTGTCAGCAACAAACAGGTTTCACTTTTGGTTCACTTCTACCTTTTTGAATATATTTTGGTTTATAATGCGAAAAGTAGTAAATAAAAAAAATTTCCTCAAAGCCAAAAAAAAGATTTTTTTGAAAATAAAATCTTAGTTCAAATTTAAATAAGAATGTAAATAAAAAAATCTTCAATCTTTCACTTGCACAAAACTATTTCCCTTCAAAAAATTATTTCCCTTTAAAACTTTTCTTTAAAAAATGTGAATATCTCTTAATTTTGCTTCCTAATAAACTTTTGAGCATAATATCAAAAATTAAATTTAAAGCACGTAATACTGCCTAGTTTATAGAAAAAATATTTTGTTTTCAGACAATATTTCTGCAACTCCTTTGGCATGCTAAATAAAGTTCAACGAAGCTGCAAACTGTGTCAACTGTTAAGCACTGCAAGCACTTTTCGAGAGAGTACATAAAACTAATGCACTGCCAAAGTTCCAGGCGCCACGGTTTTTACGTTTTTATTCTAACATTTTCTGGTTTGCTTTTTTAATTTTTCTAAATGAAAGCAAAACTGAGTGCCGCGTTGTTTGTCTCCTTCGTGTTTTTGTTTATTGCTATCCGCATTTTGTGTCCTTATGTTTTTTTGTTTTTTTTGTTTCTTGTAATAGATTAGTGTATGCGCCAATAACGGACACTTATCAAGCGGCAGTAAAATTTTACGACTGCGTAAGCAAGTAGATAACACGAGAAAAGCGGCGGCAGTAGCGGAAGAGTAGTAATGAAGTCGGTCAAATCAAAGCGAAGACAAAATCCTTATTACAATACAAGCGGATATTGTTAAAGTGCGCGCTTAAGTGGAGTGAATGTAGCATGAAAACATATCTACTTTTAGGCGACAAGTTAGCTGCGTGCCTTGAGGTAGGCTATTAGTTTTGCATTGTTTACTTTGTCAGCGTAGGGTTGTTGGACTCTTACAAAAGCGACAAAAATAAAAACAACAGCCATAGCGAATACTTGTAAGCAACAAGCGCTGAACGTGTAAAAATAGGCCATTTAACCCACTCCAATGAGTGAAATCTCTCCATGTTTTAAGCTGCTGCCTCTGCTTTCAACTCTGGCCACGGTTTGCCACAAATAGCAAAGGCGGTTCTTTGTAATAAAGGCCAAACACAAGCAAATGACCTCATAAAAGCCACATTTATTTAATGGAACTGCAGCAGTCGTTGATTGCTAGCGATTGGTGCGGGCGAGAAACGGCCTCTATGTAGGTATATACATACATATTTGTAGCCTACATGTAAGCTAGCCGGCATTGTTATCTCAAATAGTTTAGTTGGCAAAGCACGACAATATACATGCTTACCCATGCAGTTATGGCGCCGAATATGGCTACTTATACATGCATATATGTCTATGTATGTGTATTTAGTGTATGTACTATATACATACATATATAAATACCATTTTTATACCTCTTCTCCATAACTGCAAAAAAGTTAGGTACAAATACACTTGTCAGCCCACATTAAATATGCCACAAAATAAACTGTTGAGCGTTGTAGTAAAAATGCTACGACAACAAAACCAACAACAACTAAATCAAAATACAAAATATATCATCTAAATAAAAATAAAGCTGGCACACAATGCCACAGCAACAAAAAGCATCGTCCAAAAAGCAACTAAATAAACAAACATCCGGTAAATGTGGTCGCGGTTCGTTCGTTCCTTCATTCGTTGCACACAAGTGGCCATTGTGAGGGAGTTGTAGACGCGCAGGCTGTTGATAGCACACCGGGGTGTGCTTCATGGAAACTCTAACACCCGTAAAGCATGCTAGTTAGCTAGCTCACAGGCGCATACAGTGGGTGCTGGCTGTAGAAAAGTGCAAAAGAAGTGCTGAGATCTACTAGGCTAAGAAAAAGGATGCAAAGATTTTCGAATTCAATAAGATATTCGCCCTAAAATATAATGCTCAAAAGTTCCACAACTAACAAATTTACAAATTAATTGCAATAAATTGTTGGTGTTTAATGGGGGCAGCAGTGGGATACTACAAATCGCTAAGCTAAACTTCAATAGCCAAATAGGTCTAACTGTATAAAATATATGCCGAAAAGTATGCAACATAAAAGCGGATGAGGACTACATAAAATCATTATGGGAATGCTGTTCTTATTTGTTTGAGGTGTTGCATACTTTTAGATATTCAGAGATTTTCTACATTTAGAGACTTTGGAGAGTGAAATTTCTGTACCTTTTGAATAGGCTTCTTCTCTTTTAGTGTGCCTACTTAATTTTGAATACCAGTCCTGTTTTTTAAATAAAATCCATGAGGGGATCTCCACAATTCTAACGGATAATGATAGTTTTCTTGACTTAAAATGGACTCTTAAGTGGATAATGATTAATCAACGCTGGAAAGCAAAGGAAATTCGGGTATGAATTTGCTGGCTTTCTGTGGGATGTCCTTTTAGCCTGACCTAAACCTTGCAGACTGCAAAAATGTAAGAGCTACAACGTGAAACTACACTACCCAGAGAGCCACTCAAAAGCACACAAAAAACTTCGTTAAAATCGGTCCGGGAATTTAGGAGGATTTCACCCACAAATAGCCCATTTTTCTCCATGAGTATAAGATTGATTTCATATATCGCCGTACCAAGTTCCAATATTCTACCATGAACACTTCCAGAGAAATGCAGTATGAACAAATCGGTTTTAATGGGAGGTGCCACGCCTTCTTTATATATCGAATTTTTTTTAGCCTATAACCATCCTAGGGACGTCTGAAGCAGATGTCCAAAATTTAAAAAAAATCGGTTCGACCGTTCTCGAGCTTTGCGAACACATAAAAATCGGCTTTCAAAATATGTAGTGTTATAGAAGATTGGTATGAATCGAAATGGTTTTGAATATGTACCACAATATGAGTGTCAGACGAAAGAGGTTTAAAATGGTTGTCAACTGTTTAAAAGCTTAAATTCAAACTATTCAATAATTTAAATGAATTATTAAATACAATATGGGTATCAATCTAAATGATTTTTAAAGGGTTTCATTTCAAAACTACATGTAAGAGGTTTCCATCCGTTTAAAATCTCAAATTGAGTTCAGGGAATAAGTTAATTGACAAAGTATGACAAGTGTGAAGTTTAAGAAAGTTTTAGTTTGAAAATATTTTGAAGATCGTTAAACAAATTTTAAACCTCCTGTTTTTTAATTGAGTTTTCTTGAAATAAATTTTACTCAATGTAGCACGTATAAATTACATACATTCATCGAAGCGGGTGAGGGCGTTCTAGTAAAATATACTTATGAAAAAAACTGCAATGCAATTGCAATTTTTAGACGTAAAAACTTTGTTTAAACTTATATGGCCTCATTCATAAAAATTTAATTAGTTACAAGAACTTTATAAAGTGACATTTTCTTGGAAAATTTCGATTTATAAAGCATTTGGAGGATAGTATGTAACAAAGTAAGTGTGACATAAAATAATTTTTTATGTTTGCCAGCGCTACTCTCTGATATGGCTTAAATAAATTCAGAAGGGCTTTCTTTGTAGATAAAATAATGCCCTGAGAAGAACATACACTACTTTATATGTCGGATATATTTCTTGCAGGTAAATTTGGCGCTAACTATGTAATTGAAAAATAAATGAATTTTTCGTTTATCTCTTTGGACGCGCTAATCTCCCGAATTAACGAAATAAATTTAGCAGAGCTCTCGCTTGTGGAAAATAATTTATCCGATCGGAATATAGCGTACTTTTTGTAGATATCAAAAATTTGGATCGAAAGGTGGCGCTGGAAACGATATACTTGTCGTTACAGTATTTATCGCATGTAAGAGCTCATATGTGGGTTGAGAAGACTAATGGTTCCTGGCTGTTGTTAGGTTTTTGATTTTGAATATAAGACCACATTTAAGATATTTTTTTCAGGATTTTAATTATACCACAATTTTAGCCGCACAACCGCACTGTGCGCCCACCGGTGTACAATAGAGTGAAGCATGCGATTAGGGTCATTTGATATGCATAACTCTCCAGCGCGCACACAAACACATTCGCGGTGCTATGCACGCCATAAGCAAACACAGTGCTCCACAAGCACCCACAAATAAAAATGTTCACTGCCATGAATAGCCCGTCAGTCGCTGAAGAGTCATGAGCGGCGCCACTTGCCCTCGCTCATCAAAATTTCAGCACACTTTCAGGCACAAAATGGCATTATGCTATACTATAGCGCTGTAAATATTTTCACGGAAATCATTTTTCAAAGCTAAGCTTGTTGTTATTTTTCTGCGCCATGCTGCTACGAGCGCAATAAATACTTATTTTTCTAGTGTTATTTTATTTTATACTATTTTTAGCAATTTTAGCTTCGCTTTTTGCTTTTGTTTTATTTACATATATTTGGTTTAGTTTATAAACTTACCATGCCCACTTGCCGGCACATAAACTCATGCGGACGCATACAGAAATCACCCGCTGCCACCGAGGATGCCAGGTAAATGCCAGCCAGCAGCCAACAAATGATAATACAAAATAAACCGGATACGCTGAAGAAGATGAGAGCACAACGCGAACGACGCGCTACACCAATCACCAGTATGGTGCAGAGTAGCAGGAGTAGTGTGAGGAAGCCGAGGGTTACGGGCCAACGAATTGATTCGTATAGTTCGCCGAGCTGAAAAAAAGAATGTAGTTAGAGAGTGGAGAAAAATGTATGAGTATTTAAATTTTGAAGTAGAGTTGGTGGAAAGTTGAATTTAGTAAAATGAGATGAAGTCTAAAATTGTATTCATAGAGAAGCTTAAGTTGAAGTGAAGGTGCATCCAAGATTTGTATGCAATGAACGAAAAAAAGTTTTTTGTACGTACAAATAGTTATATTGCAGTTTTTGGAAGTTTAAGCTACCATCTTAGCAGCGGTATTTGTAAACTGAAAATTTCCCAAAAAAACTGGAAAATATAGACTTTTCCAGCCTTGAAACTGATCTCTCATTTTTGAGTCTCGTGTGTTTTTACTTCAATTAAATATGTGCAATAAAAATTAATGTCTGTAATTTCCCGATTCGCACATTAATGAAATATTTTAAAGAAATTTGCTCCAACTTACATATAATAATCCCATAAGTGACGTATCGTTTTCGCTGCCTTTCGTTTTCATGAAATACAACACCATATTATCGAGACTGGTGACAGCACGTGAGGTATTCTCTCTCACCAATTGACACGTGTCGATTAGCAGCATAACTGCTGTTTGATTGTATTGTACTTTTTCGATTTGTTGCTCGAGTTTGTGTTGATACATTTTCGTTTCGAGATCATGTTTGATGGATTCAGTCTGAAAAGAGACAAGCGAAATTAAAAAAATTAATAATTACCTATGTATGTTTGTATGCATTTATTTGGTTAACATGCAAGTGATGCCGGTGCGTATGAGTAACCTAGGCAGCAACAAAAAATATGTATTTAAATTTCTTGTTAAAAAGATATAAATAAGAAAGTAGTCTTTGTGCAACTCCGTTTCGTAAACTGTACAGTATTTTATATATGATTAGAGATAGATTTTATTAACATCCTGTTACTCAATCTATTGAAATATAGCCACGATTATGATCTACTGCAAAACTAAAGGTTTCTTCAATAATAAAAAAATTACCTGTTAGGGAAATTTTAATAGATGCTCTTTTACATCACACAGAATACGTATATAGCTATAGAAATGTGTTTGCCTTATTTTTATAAAATTTCCCTCGAAGGGAAATTTTTTGATGTTGCACAAAATAGAAGTGTTTCACAAAAATTGGAATATTGCATATTGGACTATAATGAAATATACGAAAATTTTTAAAATTATTTAAAAAGAGGCGAATTCAAAAGAAAGCTTCGCGAAAGCCATTTCTAATTTGTTGTTAGAAAATTTTCTTTGGACTGAAGGTTTTGCAAGTAATCTTTCAATTTACAATAAGCTTCTTAAAACTTACGAAATACTGAATTTCCCTTTGAGGGTAATTTTCTAACAGAAAGAAGCTTTCGAAATTAGCAGTTTGTTTTGAAAAAAATATATATAATATCGTCGTTTACTGGTCTAAGATCCTATGCAGATGAGAAGTTTAAATTAAAAGATCTATAAAAAAATCTTATTGCATTTATGGCCAAAGTAATGAAATTTCCGTATCGAAAACTCTCCTTAAGCTTGTGCCAAAACAGACAAGTTCGCCGAAAGTCGTTTCTGTCTTTTAAGAAGATTTCCCTTCGAGGGAACTTTTTTTTAGAATAGTATTTTCAATGTAACAAACGCTTATTTAGTTATACAAATCTTAAAATACACCAGTTTTGTGGTCTAAGATCCTATGCAGATGGGAGGTTTAAATTAAAAAATCTATAACAAAAATATTATTGCATTTATGGCCAAAGTAATGAAATTTCCGTGGCGAACACTCTTCTTAAGCTTGCGCCAAAACAGAAAAGCTTGCCGAAAGGCGTTTCTGTCTTTTTTAGAAAATTTCCCTCCGAGGGAAATTTTTTAGAATAGTATTTTCCAATGTACCAAACGTAAATAAGCGTAAGTTATAAAAATTTTGATTTTAAAAATTTCTCTCAAAAGTAAACTTTTCCAATAAAGAATTTGGAAAATAAAATTTTATATACACACACATTTAGCTAAAATAATGATTAAGTAATATTTTTCACAAAAGGTTACAAGGAAATAAGTATTTTTAGAGAGAATCTTATCAAAACAAATTTTGTTTTATAAAGATATAAAAACTTAAATTTAATAAACAATTTCCCCTCAAAGAAAACTTGAAAACACATAAACAATACAAAGAATTTTTATAGCAGCGTATGTATGTAGTTATAAGAAGATGTAAATTTTACCTAAGTTAAAAAATTTCTAAGAAGGAAATTTAAAAACATTTACGATTCCAACATATCTTCTTAATTATTGGAGAAATTATACTTTTTGTGAATTTCCTGAAAATTCCCCTTGAGGGAAGCGAAAAACTTAAAACAATTCTTTATTGTGCAGCACGTTTAATTACAAAAGTTTGACTCTGCTTGGTTTGAAGAAAAATTTCTTATGAAGATTACAAACAGTTGAAACTTTTTAGCATTTTGAGTTTGCGCAAAGAGGTAAATAAAAGAATTTTTGCTTCAGGCCCAACCTATAAAGGAACTGGCTTAGTTCGCTTCAATTCCGCTTATAATTTTCGAATAATTTCTTCACACGTACAACATACCGAATTCCCTCGAAAATATTTGACAAATTTCAGTTCTATTTTGATTTTCTATGAATATAAAAAGCTACATATTTGCCATACATATATTTATGCAACTTGCCGAGTTGGAAAATTTGCCACATCATCATCAGCATCGCCATCATCACAGCTAACAGCGGAGTTATTTGGACATCCTGAGAATTTACACACACACACGTNTGGCTAACAGCGGAGTTATTTGGACATCCTGAGAATTTACACACACACACGTATGCACATTTACACAGCACACTTTCTTTTCAAGTTGGTAACCCTTCCGGTTGGCAAATAGTTAATCACAAAAGCTAACGAAGCACCAGCCGTTATGGAAAAGCAATTCACTAAAGCAAATCTTTGAAAAATCAACGCAGGAAAGTAGTACTATGTTGTACTTCTATGTATATTAACTTGGAAAAGTTTGGTTGAAAGAAAACTTAGCGGTTGTGGCAAGTTGACAGCAACGTGGCACAAACTATTTTCATAAGTAATTTCTTGGAGGACCCATGCAGGAAAAAATGCATGCATATAAGATCAAGTGTGTGAACATAACTAAGCACAGAGGTGCAGTGCATCGCAGTGAGTCGCCGCTGTTCGTTGGAGAGTTCAAATAGTTTTGAAGTTCTATGAAACTCTTTATTAAATAGACGGATGTGAGTACATGTGCACTTAGAAATGTATACAAATATGTGGGTATTTAATATACGTACATATGTATATTTGTAAAAAGACTTTTAAATCCACTGCGTATTCTAAAAGCATATTGTGCCTAGCAAGAATAAATGCAAAGCGGATGAGATGCTGCCAAAAGACTAACAACAAAATAGGTGTAATAGCAAATGATGAATTTACTTTTGAGAATTTCATATTTTCTGCTTAAAACTTCCACTTTTGTGCGCTTATCGTGAATGGTTAGTAGTTTATGTATGAGCAATAAGAATCAATGTTTTTAAGATTCATAAAAGCCGAACAAATTAAATTGTCCCTCAAAGGAAATTTTTTTTAAAATAAGTTTAGGCGACGTAATAGTTACAAAAGAACATTTTCATAGATGTAGGATATTCAAATAAAGAAATACTTAGGTATAATAAAATTTCCTAGACGGGAAATTTTTTGAAAATAATTAAAAACGACGCAGAAGTTCAAAATATATGTATATTTTCAACACTTTTACAAGCTGTTTTAGAAAAAAATTTCTATCAGTCGTTAAAAAATATCATGGGCAATAATGAAATTCCCCTTTTTGAAACTAAAAAACCTTGCTCAAATTTAAAAGCTAAATTTTTTATTGATTATGTAAACTTTTGAACTAAAAAAGAAAATTACTTAAAAATTTATTTAAATCTTTACAAAAAATATTTTTTTTTAATATCCTAAAGGCAATGAAAAATTTTTTTTTCAAAAGTAAAATTTCCCCTGTTGAGAATGTCTTTTTGGAGCTAACTAAAAATGAAGCGGATATGAGCAAACTACATAAAACCCGGTTTAATTATAATCTAAATCTATGCAACAAATTAAAAAGGAAATGAAACTAAGAACTCGAGGACTTTTTTTTGGAAGCAGCTAAAACGAAGTAGATATAGGAAAAACACATAAATAATTTCAGTGCTTTAAAACTAAAGATAATCCGGTTTGATTATAAATTTTTTCTAGTAAAAAATGTTTCGAAACTTAATTTGAAAGCTACTATTGTAATAAAACATCGTTGGACAGTATTAAAATTTACCTCATGGAACAATTTTCGAAACGTAACTTTACTGAAAAATATTTTAAGAAAAAAACGTTTTACTGAAAACTATTATAATAAAAAATTCTTGGACAGTAATGAAATTTGCACAATGGGAAATTTTTCGAAGTTATGTATCGAATTAAGAATGATGCATAAATACTAAATAATGTTTCCTGGCGAAAAAAAAAATCTTAATATATGCCATTTAAGTACCTAAATTAGCAAACTAAAATGAACAAATAAAATTTTTGGTAATAACCAAATTTCACTCAACGGGCATACAAATCTTGGATCCGTGAAAAATTTCCTTAACGAGACATTTTTTGAAATGCGATACGTGAATTTTAAGAAATTTTATGCAAACTTTAGTTTTCACGAGTTTTTTCAAAATAATTTTTTGTAGGAACTTTTTTAAGAAGTGCTAATTATTTTGTAGTAAAAGTGTCGCTGTCAAATATTTAACCTTTCTATCTTATGCTGCATTTTACTCTAAATCTTGCGAGTGAAATTTTTGAGAATTAAAAAAATTTTAAACTTTGAAAAATTCAACTAACTTTAGACTGATCTGAGTTTTTCTGTGATTTTTTTTGACAAGCTTTTAAACACATTTTTGCCCCCTTTAGGATTTTTTTGTAAGTTGATAATGAAAGAGCGTTTACCGCATTGTCTACGGACCAAAATTAAATAACGATTGGCGGAAGTTAAAATATGGAGGACATTTTTTGGGAAATTTTTAAAAAAATTTGTGAATATTTTGCAATCAATGAAACACGTTTTTCTAAATTACGCTGAATTTTGTTATAAATACCATGAGGGAAATTTATGGGAAATTTTTAAAAAAATTTTAAACAGCGAAAAATAATTCTTGGAAAACTTGCGCTCATCAATTTTGCCCTTCCATTAGGGATGTTTTTTTTTGAAATGTACAAAAAAGTTTTTTAACATTTAGCAGTGATTTCGTAGATGTCAAAAACTCAATTAATTTCATGGTTACGCTGAATTTTACTGTGACTTAAGTGGTGTTTTTGTCACACATTTAATGCTGCTTGAAATCATTTAGTGTTTAAATTTAGATTTCCGGCTTTCACACAAATAAAATGAAAAATGGTGCATTTACCCATTCGCTGCTTGAAACGGCAAAAAAAAATAAAAAATTAAATAGCACCACTTCAACAGCAGGTAAGACTTATGAAGTTTACGACTAATGACAAACAGTGAAAAAGCAAACGCGAGCATAAAAGTACATTTGCTACGCACACACATCATTAAATTGAAAATCCTTGTACAAACATACACACATACATATGCACACGCGCATAGGTACTTCACTGTTATTACACAAATTCACTTTAACAGTTTTTAGTTGACGATGGCGTTGATGAGCGCGCATTTTATGCATACGCTCATACCTATTTAGTACAGTTTTTAAGCACTCTTAGGTACATATGCATGTACATATATATTATAAGGAACGGCATGGCCATCAACACCTCATTTGGGTACACTTCATTAAACTATAGACAGACGGGGCTGGAGCGAGTACGCGCGCGCATGTGTGTGTATGTAGTTTGTCTGCAGATTAATGGCGTTTTTATTTTGTTGCAATTATAAGCGATGAACGAGCAGCGCTATATACATATGTACACAAGAGCAGGCAAAATCAAAAATGCGCAAATAAAGGCTTACATACTCAAACCCAAATATTAGTGAATACTCCCACGGCTACCGCTTGTTAGTCTCTTGCGCTTTATATGTACGTATGTACATACATCCATTCTTGTTAGTAGACTAGGTACATTCGTGTAGGGGCACGTACAAAACAACCGTTTACTTGTGCAGTAAGCTGAGTCACTTGTCATGTTAACTAAAGATTAAAATATCCTTTCAGTCGCCATGCCATGCGATGCCTGTTAGTGGCGTTGCCAGTGTCCTTTTTTGCTTGCTGCTGCAGCTATCCTGTCATCGCTACAACCTTTTCGCTATGTAAACAAGCGCGTGCGGGCTGTATGGTTGGTAGAGCTATGAGAGGATGGCTTAACAAGTTTTGGCGTAACGCTCGACGCGACATGGCGACTTGATCCTTCCAACATAGAAACTATCTATATGTATGTACATATGTATGTATGTATGTATGTGTAAATGCTACAATGTCGCCGTGTGCCATGCCGTGCCGTGTTGCTGACACATCATTGCGGAAGTGTAAAAGCGTAAATTGAGGCGGTAGCAGTAACAGTGGCAACAACAACAACAGCAATGAAAGCCTTGGCAACAACTGACAAGCATCGTAAAAATCATATTTCATATTAACACACCATTCAAGCGCCTAGACCGGCAAGCATGCAGCTATAGGCGACGGGCGCGTTAATATGTTTGTGGTTGTGTAGTTGGGTTTATGTGTGCGTGAAAATGCATATTTGCAAGTGTGTGAGGAAGTTGTATTAAAGCCTAGGTGTGCGCTGTCCTTTGGGATAGGTTGCTTATCCGCTTACTTAATCACGTACGACTGGGTAAGTAAATCTTTTCTTTACGCTGACTTGCCTATATGACTGCTAACCCAGTTTATGGATATTTGTCTGCTGAATTAGTGAACTGAGTATAAAACTCCTTAAGGAGAAAATTTCATATTTTGTGCGAAATGTATATAAATGAATTTATAAGTATAAAAATGCAAAATTTCCAATCAGATTATAAAAATTTCCCAAGGGAAATTTTTTTGAATATACCCTAAAACCAGTGTGCTTTCATTTTAAAGCCTTAGAGCATAAGAATCTAAATATGCATATGCATGAGTATAAAACTCCCTAAGGAGAAAATTTCATATTTTGTGCGAAATGTATATAAATGAGTTAATAAGTATAAAAATGCAAAATTTTCAATCAGATTATAAAAATTTCCCCATAGGGAATAAAAATTTCCCAAGGGAATTTTTTTTGAATATACCCTAAAACCAGTGTGCTTTCATTT
Organism: Rhagoletis zephyria; assembly: GCF_001687245.7. Taxonomy (NCBI): domain Eukaryota; kingdom Metazoa; phylum Arthropoda; class Insecta; order Diptera; family Tephritidae; genus Rhagoletis; species Rhagoletis zephyria. The sequence continues at coordinate 53,603 of NW_016158056.1, read as the reverse complement.
TAAAGCACCAGAGCGTGAGAATCTAAATGTGCGTATGCATTTTTGCCACTGGATTACATATTGCAATATTTAAGCTTAAAATAAATATAAAAATTAATCGTAAGGTTAAATTTAAAGCTTTTAAATAAATTTATTTACATACATAAATAACATATTTAAACTTGCTAAGGTAAGTGTATTGCAAACAAAACACTTGAAATCAAAACTACAAAAAATCAAGTTTTTATTGAGGGCAAAAAATTTCCCATTTGGAATTAAAAATTTACCTGAAGATATTTTTTTAAATATACATATATAAATAACAGTAAAGATTTTACAATAAAAAAAATCCTCAGAGGGAAATTTTTGGGAAATATTCAAGAAAAGTACAAAATACTTATTTATGTTTTAAATTAGCCACAAGTTCATGCTTTTTGAGTAAATTTTTAAAATTTCCCTGAGAGGATATTTTTATAAAATTCCTTAAAAGAACATCCCAATTTCCTAAACTGTCTTCTGTAGCTGTTCTATGCTTTTATATGTACATATAGTTTATAAAAAGGAACTGTAAACTGGTTTAAATTAGCAAAAGGATTTTGCGAAGTTTCTCTTACCAAGTAACTCCACCTATTGAATCATAACCTACTTGTATGCATATGTATGTATGTCCATATGCACCTACATTCAATTGACATTTACTTTTAATTTCAGGAGAATTTGAAAAATTTATTAACGATCACTACCGTCCACGTCTATTTGCATGGACTTATTTATTGACCCTTTGCTAGTTAATACGTAAACCAATGCTGCCAATTAACCATTCGAAAATTTATTTTGTGTGTCGATGAAAATGTAAAATGTGCAAATTGGCACGAGTATGCTAAACTCAATTATAGCAAATACTGGTACATACATAGGTAAGTGCAAGAACGCTTATAATGTTGTTAGGAAGCCAGAGTTCAAATGGAAAAAGATGCGACTGGCTCTTGAAATATTACATCTGTAACGTATGTATGTACATGTGCATATACGGATGCTTGTACGTCTGTATGTAAAGAATGATTACACATTTGCTTGCCATGTTTAATTTGTAATTGGGGCGTTTCAACGATGCTGACAATATTTGAATTTTAATTAAAAAATTCTGTGAGCATTTTGCCATTTTCTAGGAGTGTTGTTGAGTTTACATTTGGCAGCTAACACATCCAAGTGTTTATCTGATTTCTGCTCCAATTCTATTTTATGCTCTGTTTTCATTATTATTAATGTTAATAACATTATTATTGACTTCGATTGCCAGCTGAAATTGGAAATTCTACAAATAGAAGAGTTGCACATTTTCGATTCACTTATGCTTCTTTTATAAAATTTTTCGGAGTTTTGTAAAAAATCATTAAAAATGCATTGAAATAAAATTCTAATATAAATTTTAGCAAATATTAAGTACAATAGTAAATTTCGCTCTGAGGGAAATTTTTTAAACTTCGCTGAATTGACGGAAAAGAAGTAAAAACCTGCAAAACATGCGCGCATGCGCAAACTTAAAAAAAAAATTGAACATAAAAAATTTCCTTCATGGGGAAATTTCGAATGCGTGGGAAAATATTGCTGCGAATCAACAAACTAGATGAGGCCGCAAAAATTTAAGTTAAAATAAAAACTTCCCTCAAAGGGAAATTTTGATAAATGCTTACAAATTAACAAACTAACAATTAGGGTAATTTTTAATTATTTTTTTCATCAGAGTAACGCTTGCATAAACCATATTTCAGTTCTAGAAAAAAACTGGTAGTATTATAGGCCAAACAATGTCTACGCTGTAGTCGTGGTCTCCATGTTAGCAGCTTTAGAAATGTTCTCGGTTGTGATTAAATGCTTCAAGCTAAATTTAGCTCGGTGCTAAAAAGTTTGCTGATTAAGTTTGCACTTTGACTTGCATTGCAAGCGTAGCTATAAAAAAAAGCTGGTGAAGCAAAAACTCTCACTGAGATGTTACAAGTGTAAACCGGGTTTTTGTATAGCGTAAAAAATTCATAAGTTCATATGTATAGATATCACATATGTACCACATATGTACTACGGATATAAATATGGTTTTAGTTGTAAAAGTTCTGCTATAATTTTCATATTTAATTTTATTTACATGCAGTTTCTTTTTGTTGAGAAAATTTTGATTTTTTTGCTACCAGCTTATCCTTTCCCTCTTTTTTAATTTTATTATATTTACAAGTGTGTGTATGTATGTACTCCTACTACAGTTCTGCGCGCAGTTGCCTTGAGCGCCTCAAAGTATGCTATGAATATAAAACTAGTTTCGCTACTTTTTCGTGTAGTGAGTTTTTAGCTGAACTGCTTAAAGTACAAAGCTCTTTTTTGATGTTAGAATTTATTTGTGGTTATTGCAGGTATTTTTGTTAGAATTTTTTGTTTTTAGTTTTAATTTTTTTGTCAATTTCTAATTTCTCTGAATACTTTCCTCCTACTCCCGTGTAAATAAATAAATACAAGTAAATAAATAAATACATACAGCTATCCTATATGTGCTCCTCGAACGCGAATCCCCTTGAGTTATATGCAAAATTTCAAACACCATCGTAGTTTGCCATTTCTGTACATTTTCCATGTTCGCATTCGTCTTTTTCTTCGTTGTTGTTTCAAAGCTTTATTGTTGTCATGCCCTTACTGTTATTATTGTTCTCGTTAAGCAATTTATGGCACTGCAATTCAATACTACTCGTATCCGCTGAGTTTACTATTCCGCTTGCGAGGAGCATTGCATAGCCTTCTAAATACATACATACATACATACATATATATCTCCACCAGTTTCTTTCAAGGCGCCCTCTCGGCAAGCGCGCTGAGAAATCTTTAAAGCCTTCTTTTTTTATTTTTCGTAACCCCAACTGGCACTCTGATTCCTCTCTTCACTTCTTCACTGTTTTGTATTCGTTATGCAAATGAGGAAATGGCATTGCATTGTGTCTAGTAGCTGGCTGGTTTGCAGTAATACAGAAAGAGCATTGAACACACCTTCTATGTGCGAGTAGTGCCCTGCTGCTCTTCAACACCCTGGCAAATTAACAATGAGAGCCATCGTTCAGGCAGCTTGGGGAAAGAGCTGAAGAAAAGAAAGCCTTTTGAAGTTGACAAGCAACAAAATATTTGAAAATTTCTTTAGATTTTCTTACTACTTCCGTCGCCAAAATTATTGCGGAATTTTGTAAAAGTTGTATAGCGCAAATTTCGTCGCACGTAGCTGTGAAAATCTACACAAATTGTTTAAATTAGAGTACGGCTATATATGTATGTACGTAAGAGATTGCAGCAGGGTCGGAAATGGAAAGGAAAATTAAAAATAAATAAATAAAACTCAGTGAATGAGATAAATGTGAGATAAAAATATTTGCATGGAAGCAATGCTTGCAAGTGACAGGTGTCTACAAAATAAACAAGTTCAAACGGCAAGACCAACCGAAACTAAAGTAAAATAAAAATAAATATCCTTTCAGGAGGAAACGAAAAAAAATAATTAAATAAATACAACCGAATGCTACTGTCAAAAGCGCATAAGTTCAAATTTTCGATAAATGCGTGCTTTAAAGTTTTTGAAAAATTTTGTGTGAAAAATTTTGTGCAGCTGTATTGGTAAAAATATACATATATGTATATGTACAAAAGATAGCAGATTCCTAATGTAAAATGTTATTTGAGAGTTTTTATGTCGTTCTCACATATTTTGTGCTAAAATTACATTAAAAAATCCCTAGGGGAAAAAGGCTAAATATCCCACAAAAATTTCCTCGAGGGAAATTTTTTGTTTCGCAGTTTTTTTTTGGAAACAGCTATTTTATGTGAAACTAAATACATATCTTAGCGAGTTAGATGCGCTTAATATCTACTTAAAGTAAAATATCATGTGCAAAATTATTTTTTAATGAATGGGTATAACAAATTAAGAGCTACACTTTGTGCCCATAGCTACTGCATATTTTGTGAAAAAATTGGGTATAGGAATTTTCTCGTCAAAATTCTCTAAAGAATTTTGTATTTTTCAATGCTAATATTTGTGATTTAAAAAAAATGCGTATCAGCTTTTACGAAATTTTCCCACATAAATTTCTTTGAGGATAATTTTTTGTTTTGACTTGTTTCGGAAAATGTTTAAAGCTGACAACATTTTTCTGTTAATACCACTGCATACTTTGTAATAAAAATTCATTTTAGAAAATTTCCTTCGAAGTTTTTATATTGACATTTTTACGCTAACAGTAAATTTTTTTTATATATACTTATGTATGTATACATATAAGATAAAAAAAGTTCTTTCAGCGATAAGCGTAAGGCGAGGGACATAAGGCTAAATTTTAAATTCTGTTCACTTGCTGAATAAACAATTTTTACAGTATGATTTGTCAGATGGATTAGTTTAAGATTAACTTATCCATTTTGTGCCCTCGCGTTATTCAAATTTTAACAGAATATAAGTACATAATATGTATTTTCCCTCGGGGAAATTTAGAGTTTACTATTTCATTTTTGAAAGCCGTTGCTAGGTAATAAATGTAGATTGTTTGCTGTTTTATTTTAAATCATAAATTGTGTATAGCAGTGAGCTGCAGCTATTTTCAAATATAATTTTGTTGAAAAAATAAATTTTTTCTTTAAAGAATTTTGTTTGCTATAGCTCTTTCAAAGAAAAATAAGAATTATTGATCAAAAACAGGAAAAAGTTTTTTTTTAAGTTTTTTAAAAATTCCCATTGAAATATCCCACAAGGGAAGTTTTACTTTTTGACTTATTTTGGTAAATTTATACAAGTATCGATACGATTTTTCTAAAATATCTTGCAAAATAGAAGAAGCAACAAACTTTTTCATTAAAAAAACTGATTCCACTGCCAAATAAAAATGGTAGTTTTTGACATGTTTTTGAAATGATTAGTGTATGCATGTGTGCCTGTGACCTATCGTTTGTTTAATTTCATTGACACTGAAATGCCATAGCTCGATTCACACTACATTAAAAATTCATCCATATCTTCATGTATAATTTACGAGATAATATCACATGGCATGCGGCCAACTGATCACTAACCAATAAGATAAAGTCAGGAATTGTTGCTTAAATATTCAGTGGTAATGCAAATTTTAATTAAACACTACTTATTTAGGAGTAATTTAATCAGTTTATTAGCTCCACATAAGCGCGTAAGTAAGAAAGCGCATTAAAAATTAATGCGGCCAGCAAATATAAACAAAAACTATTTGATTACAAACAGCAACGATGAAGAGCGCAAACTGTTTTAATAATCTCAAGCGGCCATGTACATATATTGTACAAAACTTTGCAACACCGGCGCCCAACGGAAATCTATGCACAAACTTGGTGTATGTGGATATATATGCGCCTTTGACTTTCCGGGCGCTGTGAATGTTAATCTGCATGTATGTATCTTTTCCTCGTGGAGTTCAAATGAGTTCAATATACTGCCGATAATTTATAGGCACTGCCGCTAAGAGGCGACTCTCCAGAGCTTAGCTGGTTACTTATCAAGCTACCTGACTGTCTGTCTGTCTGATCCACCCTCTTGATTGGCAATCTGCAAGCTCCACTTACTTGCTTATGTGCCACCCAGCTGTCGCCAATGCCGCCAATGCCGCCATGCAGGCGGTATCGAACCAATGAACGAACGAACGAACGAAAGAGTGCTGACGCCTATCCATCTATCCAACTAATTCCTTTTCCTTTTAGCCTTCGGCTTTTCCTTTCCTTGCCATCAGTTTTGTATTTGTGCCCGCTTTCAATCAGCTTAATCAATGTTATTAATTGGATGCCTTCGCCTTGCGCCTGCTGTACTTTTTTACATACATACACACAATTCCTAGTCGGGACTTCCGCTTCGCAGAGTTTTGTTCGATTAGTTAGCTATTGGCTGTTGGCATGAATGTGGAGTGTCAAGAGCGTGTTGCGCTTAGCCAAATGCGGACTGGGGTGAATGGCAGCGTGCAATGGTGGTGTTGTAAATAGCAGTTGTGCGGATTGAAGTGGATTTTTAATTATGTTCCATTAGTTTCTCAAATATTAACTAGGAACGAAATTTACTTTAATTAATAAAGTTGCGCGAGCTAATTAAAAGGAACTGAGAGGTATGCCGCTCAGCTATCGCCCATCAGCTTAATATTTTTTGTATTTGTACAGGTGTTACATACATACTTATGCATGTACTACGTTGTGTACTCCAAGTGAGAGGGATAATTGATTGTAATTAGTACGGCGCTTGGTGCATACAATTCTGGACACATTTTTCGGTTTTATAGCAGCAAACTGAGTAACATTTTGTCCACTAATTTACCAAACAAAGCTCAAAATAAAAAATGTAAACATAGTTTTCATAAAATTTTGTAAGGAGCTGCAAGAATTTGAATTATATAAAAATTTCCCTTCTGTGAAATTTATAAGAAAATGCAGCATTGAGTCCTTAGCATGCAATTCGAAGCTTATGGGTACTCAAAAATTTATGAATTTACGTTTTTTAAAATTTCGTTCGAAGGTAAA
>NW_016158056.1:45650-46969 GCF_001687245.7 Rhagoletis zephyria | reverse complement strand
TGTATGTATAGTCAACTTTGAAAAGCAAGCCCTAAATGCAAGTGTTACTCATACGCCCTGCCCAACTGATATGTAGTATAAAGGAATTGGGTTGGCTTTCGTGCGGTGCCTTGCATAGCAAATTTGATGCATATCCAGGATAAATATGCATATATGTATGTATGCATACTTAGTAGTTATAAATAAGTTGCATGTGTGAGTATGTAAAACTGCGTTTCATAAGAATATAAAGGAAAATTCAGTACTTTTCCATATGCAAATAAAAATAAACCTTTCACGTACGCAAAAAGAAATCGAAAATGGAGCAACGTAAGTATACAAAGCATGCGCACGCCCATATCTATAACAACATGAACAATAAATAACACGCAGTTATGTTACTTGGATGCACGCCTGCAAGTATGCTACAATTATACACTAGTAGTAGTGAGTGACTAAAAAGAGGCTATCAAAAAAGTAGTTACATATAATTAAAGGAAATGAAATTTCAGTAAAATCAGCACTTAAGTGTGAATCGCAGGATTGTCAAACGCTAAAAAGTTCCATTTAAATACGCAATGCGCCTAAAGCGATGCTATACACTACCTTTCCTCGACAAAAGCAGCTGTTTGATCGAAGTCGCCAGTGTCCTTAAGTTTAATCCCCTATCTAACCAATAAATAAATAAATAAATAAAAATCGCAGATTCTCACTCACTTGCTGCCCTTCTCTCCCCAAACCACATGCTGCCTTGAATTCTCTTAAAGCACCGAGAGCCGCTAGTCTGAGTGCATACTTTCTTATTTCCCAATCGACTATTTTATGTCGCCTTTTTTCCTAACTTTCCCCTTTGACGTGCTTATCTTACCCTCACACCCTATAACACACCCTTCTTCTTTGAAGTTTGTGGTCACAAAGTAAATTGGGTTAATACGAAATTACGTATTAAATGACAAAATCACTGGCGCATCTGCTGCAAAGCCAAAGCAGTAGTGGAGAAGAGAGAGAGCCACTATGCGGTTTATGCGGTTCTTCTACGTATCTGTATATGTAGCTATGTATGTGTGACTGTTTCCCAATGTGCAAAATCTTACCTGTCTTTTTAAATTGAGCACAAGTCCTTCGACTTGTTTGCCGGAACTGAAAGCCTGCAGCAGGCCATTGTGGAAATCATCGTTGCCATAGAGACCTGCGTGGAGTAAAAGAAGGCAAGAAAAAAAATGAGAACAGAATCAGTAAAGTAAAAAATAAAATGTCATAAAATTGCATTAGATACTTGGCAATATGATGGAAAGCCATATATGTAATACTCCTATATTGGCAGTAAGAGCTAGTACCGT
>NW_016158056.1:44183-45550 GCF_001687245.7 Rhagoletis zephyria | reverse complement strand
ATGCAATGTAGAGAAAAATATCCCTGTGGGTCCGCTTTTTAGCTCTTGTAGTAAGAGTGATGTCATTTAAAGCAAGTTCGTATTTAACATTGCATTACCACACTAAATTCATTTTATTTAAAATTTTAGAAAAAATCTCTCACAAAAAGCATTGCCAGCAAAGAAAGTACTTAGCATAAAACTTTCCGCCACTGGTATGTGCTCACGTGAAATATTTGTCATATTTTCACACTAAAGAACCAAGAAAAAGGCACACAAATTTAGCACTGCATAACGCCTACAGGTAGACAACAGCAACCAAATAAAAAATTGAAAAAAGTATGAAGAAAACAAAAGTGTGCACAAAAAGAGAAAGGGAACATATTACAAATGGAAAAGGACAAAAGAAAGCATATGCTTGTCGCCTAGCATAAAGCGCACCGGCGCCAAGCATGCATACCCAGGCAGAGAGACAGACACACACACGCATACAAGTGCCAGCGCCTAAAAGTATGCCAGCATCAACAACAACAGCAGCAGTAGCAGCGGCATCACAAAAAGTTAGATACACGCACCAAAGAAGTGTGACGACGAGCATTGGCAAAAATGCAAAACAAAAAACAACAACAACAACAACGGCAAACATGCGGTAGCAACACAACAGGNAGTGTGACGACGAGCATTGGCAAAAATGCAAAACAAAAAACAACAACAACTACAACGGCAGAAACACAACAAGAATTGTCAACGCATGCTATGCATTGCACAAATGTATGCTGCATATGTTGCTTGCGGTTGCACCTAAATGTATGCATATGTCAAGCCAGTCGGCTGCTAAGGATTGCTTTGGCTGGCACGAAACAACAAATGCCAAGCTCGAGTGAGCGTGCATTTTTTGTGTGAAATGTATGGCATTTTTTTCGAGCCTGTCGCCGTTAGGTATTGTCAAAGCACTACTCGCAGAGTTTCATTTGTAATTGAAAAGAAAATGGAGCATAACCAAAAAATCACTCAAAACATAAATAATTTTTTTCCCACATGTAATGGGTTTCCAGAAACTGCTTTTCTCAATTTTCGTCCGAAAAAATTTTCCCTAAAATATGCAACGTGACAGCCTCAGATATGCAGCCTTTATTCACGTGGCGACTTTTAGAATCCCATAACCAGTTCAACAACGAGAATTTTTATAGGTAAAGCCTTATGAAATTTACGCGTCTATACTAGAACATTCAACCACATCTTTCGTCAAATGAAATTGTGTTCCATGCTGAGCTAGGTTTAAGTTAAGATGAAGTTCCAATAATTATATTCATGCCTTAATAAGGGCGCAGTGAGATCTGCGGTTGCTTCAAGAATCCTGAAAAAGTTGACTGAAAAACCATGTCGTC
>NW_016158056.1:31694-42077 GCF_001687245.7 Rhagoletis zephyria | reverse complement strand
AAGAGCTAGTACCGTCCGAAAACACTACAGTACAGATATATCAATAAACACGTACGAAAGAAAAGGAACACATACGTTTATAAATAAACATGTACACAACACATATACAAAAACGGCACTCAAGTACACAATACATTGACAAAAATGGTACTAGACTGTCTCGCTTTGATTTCGGAATGCTTACACATTGAGAAGTTAGCTTACTGCCAATATAGAAGTATTACATATATGCAGAAAGCTAGGATTTTAAAATGAAGCGACATATACAGCATACTTTTAGGTGACATTATACAAAATGAGTTGATTAAAGATTTGCTCGGTAGACAGTGTGGGCTAATCTAATTTTATTAGCAAGTTTTCTGCTTTAGTTTTTAATGTTTGTGTTGCGATGATGGTTTAAATTGCTTAAAGTTAATATTTTGTTGTATACTTTTAAGCGCAAATGGGATTTTGTAAACATATTTAGTAGTAGTAACGACGAAATCAGTAGAAACTCCTTAAACTTTATTGGCACAAAGGTTATTATAAGATTTTCTGTTATGTGCAGCTAAAAGTATGCAATTAAATTCGAACATAATTTCGCTCTCAAATTTTCAAGTCTAAGTGGAAATAAAATTTATGAGCTAACGTTCACAGCGACATGTTTTAGTATTTATTGGAGACCAAAAGGAAAATAGTGCCCTTAGGTATGCAATATTTTTAGAAAGAAAATATTAAAATAATCTTGTTAAATAGTTTATTTAAATATTTTAATACATTTCTGGGTTTTATGCTACTAAAAATAGGCAATTTTTTTATAAAAAGTCCGGTGTTTCGGACAACCAAGAAATAAAAACTCCATCTTTTCCTTTATTTTCGAAAATATGCTTTGATTAGTTAAATCAAACATTTCTCCAATGACATAAAATATTAACGAAAAAATCCTAAAAGTATGCAACAAAATTTTTTCAATTAGGATCTGCTTGAAGGTGTACTGGTATAAGAAGATATATGCGAGAATATACTTATTTAAATTTGAATATTCCCATTTGCCAAAGTGTCTAAAAGTATGCAAATTTTTTAGGAAAAGTTTGTACGTTCTTACAGTTGAAGTTTAAAAATTCCACAAAATTCAGAATAACAGCATCCTTGCTTTCATTTTCGAAAATTTTAACTAGCAAATAAATGTATTTTTGTATCGTTACTCCCTCCCAAAACTCTTATGGCCTCATTCATAAAAAATAGAATAGAATTAAAGTGAGTGAAATGAGATTATCAAACATATTGTCGATTTGTGAAGAATTTGTTATGTTAGTTAATATGTTTTCGAAGATATTTAGAAAAAGGGAATTGCATCGGTTTTCTCCTGGAAATTTAATCTATAATCTTATAACTCGAGCCCACATTTTGGGCACTTTATTCAAATGTGTACTAATTCCATTTTTACCTTTTCTTATCAATTTAACTGAATTTAATTTTTCAAATAAAAATGTAGGTGGCAACCCGCTTCAAAAATATTTTCGACGGTAAACTTTCATAAACCTCTTTAGTTGAATAGCCGAATTATAATATTTAATTTATTTTATCAATCTAAGTGAATACAATTTTTCAAACAGGTGGCAACCCCCCAAAATATATTCGGCAGTAAAATTTCCTAACCCCTTTAGTTTGATACCCATATTGCAATATTTAATTTATCTTATCAATTAAATTAAATTAAAATTTGCAAACAGGTGGCAACTCCACAAAAATATTTTCAGCTTTAAGCCTTCTTAAACCNATTAAATTAAAATTTGCAAACAGGTGGCAACCTTCCACAAAAATATTTTCAGCTCTAAGCCTTCTTAAACTTCTTTGTTTTGACAGTGATATTGCAATATTTACTTTATCGTATCAATTTACTTAAACTGCAATTTTCAAATAGGTGGCAACTCTCTATACTACTTTTTCTATACTATACAACTGCATTCGATTTCATGTATTGGTTTTTGAGTGATGCGCATACAAACATACAGACAGACAGACAAAAATTAAAANACTCTCTATACTACTTTTTCTATACTATACAACTGCATTCGATTTCATGTGTTGGTTTTTAAATGATGCGCATACAAACATACAGACAGACAAAAATTAAAGAAAGGGTTAATTTGGCTTCTGTTGCTCTAATAAAAACAATTTACTTTAGTTTTCGAAAACATGCAACGATTTGAGTTAGTATTATTGCATTGAATGAAATCATTTTAAAATATCCCAAAAGTATGCAACAAAAAATTTTAAATCGCCACATGTCGGAATTCATATACCCAAGAAAAAGTCGCGCAATCTGCAAAAGAAGCGCAAGCTATTCAACTAAATTGCACCTAAAAGTATGCAGAATTTATTGGAAAGTCGGGAATTTCAAAAAACTGTTTACAAAATTGTAAGTTAGCATTTAAAAAAGTTGTGTTGTATCTTGATCTTGAAAATTTTAAATTAGTAGAAGAAAGTTACAATACTGACAAAAATAGACGCATGAGACAAAGTATGCAAGGCAAAACTTTCATCAGCCCCGATTTATAAAAAAAATCGTAGAAATGAGCAAAAGAAGAGGCTATAAGCTACAAAAGTACCGATGGCGGTTTTAACATTATATGCGCCTATAAGTATGCACCCTTTTAGGAAATCATACAGAGTTTTCACAGCTTCATTCCATGATTTTTAAATAAAATGCACTTCAGTATATGCTTAAGTGCTCTTGTAATTTAATTTAATATAAAAGATTAAAAAATATATTAGACAGAACAATGTCTCAAATCTTTTTCGCATTATTTAGAAATTTAAAGACCGGAACTACAATAAAACAAAGCTTGGAAAATTAAATTTACTCTAAGCCATTGTAATCCGAGCACTAAAGCTCTGTATCGCTAACCGATCGCTCCAATTAATTTTGTAAGCAACCAAAAGTATGCACCGAATGCCCAGGAGTGCATAGAAGTGCTGACAATTAAATTTATGCACTCTCTCATACCCTACACATTAACTAATATATTTTGAGCCATAATTTGCTAAGTGCCTCGGCAAATACAGCACGCCCACTTGTTTATTTGTGCAAACTTAAATACCTCTTTTCACTTGCATAATTTTAGGCACACCGGCATGTATACCAAAAATTCGCAAACGCACAGGCAAATGAGTTGAATTTTCACAACGCACTGTGCGCATGCCAAAAGTAGGTCAGGCATTGAAGAGGCCCAGGTTGTGTACGCATTTAATACAAATATGCGAAAAGTGTAAGCTGCTTTTAGGTGTAAAACCAATATTTACCAAGATAGTGCGGCATGCATTGCAAGTAGATGCGTATTGATTTGGTAAATATGTACAAACTTCCATTTATTTATTAACCTTCTAAGTATTTACCGTGATGAGGGCTAATGGTTGCATTGTTATAAGGATTTGCTTTTAGTAGTTAGTGCTTTAACGCCTAGAAGTATGCGCAAATCCCACACATCGCACACGCAGCTGGAAGCCGAACAATTAATTAAGGTATCTGGCTGCTGAAATTTGCACTTAAGTCGACCGAAAATTTGGAGAATTTTCATTGACTTTGTATATTCACTTACGTACTTGCCGGCTGCAGTACCAGCAGCAGTTTAGCATACTTTTGTGGGTTGATGAAGTTCGTAATTTCTATACACTTAGTTTTAATTATCAATAAAATTTTGAGTAAACTTCATTGCATGCTTGTGAATGACAGAGAAGCAAGCAAAATTTTTCCAACATCTATAAGCTTTCCATGTACTAACAACAAATGTGGCAGCATGGCAAAGCGTATGCTGCCGGCAGATATGCAACATAATGCAATGTATGTAAAAGCACACACAATAGCAACGTGTCGCACACATAAGGGTAGCATTTAGTGCAAAAATATATGTGTATACGTATACGTTCAAAATAAATAACAGCAATCATGTGTGCGTTAAAATCTGTACAGTGTTTTTAATAACGGCAGTGGGCGGAATATGTAGCATACTTCCGGGCGCTTGTGCATGTATTTTACTTTGCATGTGTTCGTGTTAGTATATGAAATATAAAACAGCATTTTGCTCGCATCTGAGATTGTACGTAGATGGTGCATATAAAACTATATAACCGCTTGCACACGCGTGTTTACGATAAATTTATGTTGCATATTTTTATGCGCTGCAACGCTTGTGTACGAACATGACCATATTTTTACTTAAAAATATTATAAATCATAACTTTTAGACACGTAGTTGTAGCTAGTTGCTAGTTTATGGGTGTCAAACGAGTTGATTGCGTTTCAAGCACAGCCCCTTAAAATATGCAAAGATATTTTGCAAACATTGAGTGAAGTATAGCTACGTATATATTTTAGTGTAGATTTAGGTGTGTGAGAGAGTGTGTGTGTGTGTGTGCGACGCCGTAGAGTGACGTGCATTGTTGTGCAATATTTAACAGCTAGCATTTAGAGTTTTCATTAAATATATTATAGGTTGGTGTTGCATAGTTTAGAGAGGCGTAGAGAGCACAGCCGGAAAGTATGCAAGCTAGCTGTTGAGGACTGTAGCATGCCTGCAGGCGTTTGAACTCTTTTGTGATGCTGTCACTGTTTGTTATTTTGTCTCTGAAATTCTTGAGCTGGCAATGAAATGTGGAGTTTGAAGAATTTTAAATACAACTGAGGCATTGAAACTTGCAGCTAAAAGTATGTTTGGGTTTTTAAATTATAAATTTAATGAAACTCAAGTTGCTGGTTTTCAAGCACTCAAAATAGGAAATGTTTTTTTTTCATAATTTTAAACGATTAAAAAGCTTTACTGAAATTTATTGTTTAAGTAGCCAGAGAGTATGCAATGCTCTCGATAAACTGCTTAACTATATAGAAAAGAAAAAATTATTAATCTATTCTTTTTTTAAACTCAAAATATTTTAAATAAAAAATTTATAAAATTAAGTTAAAGTTTTAAGAATTAAAAAAAAAAATGCCTCCCGAAAGTATGCTATATTTTTTTTTTGATAAGCGTCGCGCGTAGAAATAAATAAAGGATTTCAAATACAGTTGTTGATGGAAACTGTCATTGAAAATTCACTATGCAGGAAATGTTCTACAACTGAGCGATACATACCAATCAATTTCTTTTTTCACCGAGGTTTAATTTGGAAATATGTTTTTTTTAGTATTTATGCAAAATTAAAAAAAATAACAATTATTTTTGATTTTTATTTTATAGATCCAAATTAAATGTTCTATGGATGCCAGTATCCAATTCCTATGTAGAATTGCTCGGTGATTCCGAAAATCGAGTTAATTTTTTTCCATGGACACGTTTTCGAGATATTTGAAATTTACTGTTATTCAGCTTAAAAAAAGAGTGGTTCCACTTAATCACGTATATCTTACGAATCAATTGACCAGTCGTAATATGAATTACTGAAAATCAAAGCCAATGAAATTCTTCGTAAACCGTATATAATCACTTTTCGATAGGTCTTTTAGTTTCTGAGAAATTAATTAACGAAAAAAACAAAAAAAAGCAAAACAGTCATTATTTTTTTATTTTTCCTATCTTAAAGTTTGATTTCTTATTAGTTTTTTATAAAAAAAACAAAAAATCTGGAGTTATTAATTAATTTTTCAGAAACTTTTAGTTCATTTAACAGCAAAAACCACAGGAATCAATTTTTTTAAATTTCATACAGGACTCGGAAAAAATACAAAAAATTGTCATCAAAATTTTATTTTTTTTTATTTAATTTTATTTTGTAGCTCATTAAATTTTAGAATAAGTGCAAGTTTAAAGTCGCTAAAAATTACCATTGCTTTTTGAGATTTTTTTTGTCGCGCGTGTGGCGCATTTTTTTCCATAGTTATAAAAATAGATTTTGTTCATGCGTTATATGGAAGAATATTGCACAGCCTCGACAACAAAAGTTCTCAAAAATCAAAATTAAGTTTTAGTGACTAGAAACANTTTAAAGTCGCTAAAAATTACCATTGCTTTTTGAGATTTTTTTTGTCGCGTGTGTGCGCATTTTTTTTCCATAGTTATAAAAATAGATTTTGTTAATGCGTTATATGGAAGAATATTGCACAGCCTCGACAACAAAAGTTCTCAAAAATCAAAATTAAGTTTTAGTGACTAGAAACTTGCACTTTATAAAATTTCATGCCCAAATTTTTTCTAAGAAATCGAATTGAAAAATCTAAAATTTTGACGAAATTTTTTTTTGGTGTTCTTTGCCTTTTCCCCGAGTTCTTTATGAGATTAAAAAATTTATTCTTGTGGTTTTTGCTGTTGAATGAATTATATTTTTATAAAAAAAAAATAAGAAAAATTTGGTATGGACAATATACTATAAACAAATAAAATCGAAAAAACGTCGGGGTCTTCATATTTTATTTTCATATTTTGGTTATAGTTATGATGACATATATTTTTAGATTTATTTTTTTTTGCATACAAATCCGACCTCTAGTTATTTTTCTCCTTTTTAAGGATAGAAAACCTTGCAATTTTCTTATGTTCCACTCTGGCCACATGAGTTTATGTGTTTTCAGGAAAAACGACCTAATTATTGGCCGGTTTAGGCTAAGGCAATTTGGTATGGACAATATACTATAAACAAATAAAATCGAAAAAACGTCGGGGTCTTCATATTTTATTTTCATATTTTGTTTATAGTTATGATGACATATATTTTTAGATTTATTTTTTTTTGCATACAAATCCGACCTCTAGTTATTTTTCTCCTTTTTAAGGATAGAAAACCTTGCAATTTTCTTATGTTCCACTCTGGCCACATGAGTTTATGTGTTTTCAGGAAAAACGACCTAATTATTGGCCGGTTTAGGCTAAGGCAATATACGGATATCTATAGAATTACGCCACTAATCGCTAAAAGACAACCAAGTCCTCACTGCAAGAGTATTGAAATCGAACAGAGAAGTGCATACATATATCAATTAGTACAGTCTTCTCACATAATTAAAGTCGACAGACATATCAAAAATAATTTCATAAATTTTCTACTTTTGTTGGTGTAATTAACTCGCCGCAAGTATTGCCAAGCACGAATTATTTGTTTCAAAAGAAAATCGTAGCAACCGAAATAACTAAAATGCAGGCAGGCAAGTGCTTCAAGAAAGTCGGCGAAAAGGCTTCGCTTGAGCAATCCACGTAATTACATACATATATAAAATGTATTTATTTTAAATGTATCTATGTGCGTTTCACAAGCAAGAAAAAGGAAGGAATTTTGAGATATACCAGCACAGCTGCTTGTATACGTATACTTCCTTGCCTCATACTGTTAAACTTATACATAGTGCAAGTATAAGGACATCTTCGAAGCCTCTACAAACATATGAAATTTCTTGGCAACGCCATGACCTAGCTGCTTGTCGCAAATAGTGTTATATCGTGTAGCAAAGTCATAGCCACAGCCACAACAACTTAAAACGCTAAAAAAAAAACAATAATAGTCTTCTGCTTCCACGACTGCTGCTTGACAATTACAATAAAAGCTTTTAATTAATTTACACTCGAAAGCAGGAGATGAGCAACAGCAGCACGAGGAGGCGCTTGAATGGAAGCAAAAAAAAGGAGCTTGAAGATGTTATGATAGCAAGTAGCAGCTATGCCTGCATTTATATGTTGAAATTTTCTTGGCAAAAAATTCGCATTGCAAGAAAAATATTGCGCTCTGAAGCGCAAGTCAATAATGCGGCATAAGGACAACAAGTAAGGATAGAGCTGTGTTCGGCTATGCCGAAGGCTTCATACCTTTCAGGAATAAAATAAAACTTAAAATGTTCAGAAAGTTATTCGGGAGCTGTGTATACATTATAATAAATTGATCTTGATGATCTTCACTGTGAACTTATAATAAGCAAACAGAGTCCATAACTTCAGGTCCTCAGCCATTTGAATAGAGCAGTTGTATAAAAATTCATATCTGAATAATCAGTGGCATGAGAGATAAAGTTTTAGGCAGCGATTTTAATTATTTTCTCAGAAGATCTTTTATGATAGTCTGATCATTACGATTTTCACTGTAAACTCCTTGTTGGTGATAAATGCTCTTAGCTGTCTAAGCGGAGGAGTTATAACCAGTGTTGCCCGATTTTAGTTTCAAAAAAAAAAGTTGTAAATTTCCGGATATAAAACTGTACTTTTGACCAAAAAACTGTAACCTTCAAAAACGAAGAGTTTTTAAAAAATTAAGGATTTTCAAGTGTACTGAAAACAACAACCAAAAAACGATTCATTTAAAATAAAATATCATAACTAAACAAAAATAAACTTTATAAACTGGAACATTTAAATCACATTTTGTGTTCATGAAATTCAATTTGATTATTTTTCGTAAATTGCTTTGTTAATATTTTGAGCCGCCAATTAAAAATTAATACCTACTGAAGGTAGGTAGCTCTTCAAGTACCAGAGCGTGCTGGAATTTCTAGTTTATTTTTTTGTTTTATTCAAATTCATTGGGGAAAATATTCTTTCTAAATTTGATGTGACGACTGGAATGCAAATGACAGCTAAAACCATTTGTTTCAAATGAAAAAAAACGCTAATCCTTCCCTCAGCATCCACTTATATTTAAAAAAATTTACTTACAAAATAATTGAAAAAGAAATTTTTATTTATTCCGCTAAATCGGAATTTTCGAAAAAACTGTAATTTGTATTGTAATGGTATTTAAAATACGATTAGCTTGTCTAGAAAACTGTAATTTACAATTAAAATTGTGAATCTGGCAACATTGGTTATAACGCAAATAGTCATATCTGAACAATTAGTTGCATAGCCGCTATATGCTTTTGTGATCCGATTTTGTTGGTTCGGACAAATGATTAATACGTTATAACAAAAGACATCCGGATATCAAATATCGATCGGAAATCTCGAAAACTGAGAGACTGTTTTGCGTACAAATAGACAGAAAAATGGGCAGACAAACTGAGATGGCTAAATCGACGCAGCTCTTCATTTTGATCTCTTCGATATACACTTGTATGTGTCTATCTCTTCTTCATTAGGTCCCCAAAAATATCGGACTAAATTTACAATTTAATTTCATGTTTATGAAAGGTATAAAAATGAAGAGAAGCGAAGAAAGAGAAGTACTGCAAAAAAAAAATAAATAAATCGCACATAACTAGCGCTTTATAGCTGATGAATTACTTCAGAAAACTTTTGCGCTGATTGCTCTTCAATGATTATCAATACATGTAAGAGTATATTGACAAATTAGGTAGTAAATTATTTTTATTGTTTTCCTAACATTTCTATTTCTAGCCTTTCAGCTAACTTTTCACGTTGCCCACAACTGCCAATTGCATGCTAAATTGCCTCTAATTGAATACAGAATGTGTAGCTGCTTTCTGAGCCATTGTACTTTTGCAAATTGTTTTTGTTTTTGTTGTTGTTGCTACTGCGCTACATCAATTATTGTATAGCAATTACATCTCTAACCAAAATGTCAAAAGTTTAATTGCAAATAAAATTTTCTGCAATTAATTAACATCAATTATATTTAGTTATTGCTATGGCAAAAGTAAACGTAAGCCGTAGACAAATTTGCTTTGTAGCTGTGTATGTATATACAAATGTATGTATGTAATTTGGTGAAAATGTAAATTGAATGTATTTAGTATACCTGTGGGATTGCGGCAGTTGAGACAAGTTCATACAATGTTTGCATGTCGATGTAAAGTTACACAAAGTGAGCAGAAATCAGTCATTTCATTTGAGCAAAACTTTTCCTAAAGGGCCTTCAGAAGTTTTTAATATGTGCAATTAAATATATTTCATACAGGACCGGGGAATAAGTTTTTTTTAAGGGCACAAAGTTAATATCCCAAATAAAAATAGTTTGCAAAATGTTTGTTAAAAAATAACTAGAGAGGGAATATATGTAGATTGATTTCTTAAATAACTTGCATACTTTTAAGTACGATAAAGCCGATGATGCTTCCAAAAAAAACGCTGATAGATTGGTTTCCTGAAAAAAATACTAAAATTTCCAAACAAAGGCAGACGGACTAATCTCTTCATTTGATGTGATTAGTAAGACATATGAAATATTCTCGATAATTGATAGTACGTGACTTGCAAAAAAAATTAATTGAGTAAGTAATTTACAATAAAAAATAAAAAATATTTTTGAGGTAAAAAAGTAAAAGTGCTGTGGACCTGAACGAGCCTGAGAAAATTTTGAAATGTTTCCAAAAATTGCCGAAAATTTTGCGATTTAAAATATTTCGAACAAATGCCGAAATGTCGCTAAAATTAAAACATCTCTTGAAAAGTAAAAAATAATATAGAAAAATACTGAAATATATATCTCTAGGAAAAATTCAAAGAACCCAAAAGAGGATAATTAAAAAAAAAA
>NW_016158056.1:21522-31669 GCF_001687245.7 Rhagoletis zephyria | reverse complement strand
CGAAAAACCTCATACTAAAATACGAAAAAAAAAAACCGAAAAATACTGAAACAATTTTGAACTTTCTAGAAAAAATCTTTAAAAGTCTTAACAAAATCGCATACAAAAATATAAAAGTAATTAAAAAATTCCAAAAGGTACAAAATGATTCCAAAACTTCCTGCAAAAGAAAGCACGAGAGCCCCGGAAAGAAAATACACCAAAGTCTGAAAAAGTCCCGAAAAAAAATCTTGAAAACTCCCGAAAAAGCAGAAAAATGACGACAAAGGTTCTCGTATTGGTATCAATTGAAATGGATTTAAATGGATTTTCGATTCCAAAAATAAATTCTAGAAGTCCTAAAAAATGCCGAACTACTCCGAAAAAATATCGAAAAATCCCCCACAAAAAATCCATAAAAATCCCGAAAGATCCTTAACCCTAGAAGCCTAATATGAGCTAAAATGTTCTTAGTTCTGCCCTATTTGTTTAAAGAATATTGAAGTTGTGATATAAACTAATAATAGAGCATAGGTTTATTAATATAAACTGCAACCACATTTATTTAAAACAACAAAATAAAAAGAAATTTTTTGTTCAAAATAAAACAAAACTCATAGGCGGAGACTAGGTTTTTAGGGTTAAATTAAAACATGAAGGATTTCTTTTGAAGGGAAGTAATATACAAAAAATCCTGAAAAGCATTAAAAAAATGTCTAAATAGTCCCGAAATACACTCTACATAAAAAAATTACAAAAAAGAGAAAAAATTACAAATTATCGCAAAAAAGACCCGAGAAACTTGCTGAAAAAGAACAGTACTCGAAAAGAACATATAAAGCACTGCGAAAAATCTTGAAAATTCTCGAAGGATCAGAAATATTAAAAAACATTTCTTGTTTGTATCACTGCCTAAAAAATAAGATTTAAATGTAGTTTTGTACCGGAAAGGTCCCGACAAAATCGCCAGAAATCGTAAAAAAATCCCCAAAATACTCCGAACAATACCTAAAAATCCGAAAAACTTCTGTTAAAATCCACAAAGATCCTGTTAAGTAAAAAGCGAAGGGCCTCAAAAAGCCCCGAAGAAGAATAATAATATATAAATAAAGATACTAAAGTCTTATAAAAATGTAAAAGCAGTCCTGAAAAAAATCCGAGAAAATCTAAATAGTTTCGAAGCCCCTGAAAAATTACGAATGATTTCAAATGTAGAAATTTTTTTAGCGGAAATAGGTACGGAAATTGGTGAAAGGACTCTTGCACGAATAGGTCTAGGGAAATTTTTTCATAACCATATCAGTGAGCTTTTTAATCACGGTAGAATTCTGGAGCTTCCCGGATTGGTGAATTATGCACTTCCGAGATCTGCACTTGCTATCAGTGTTGCCAGAACTTTTTGGGCCGACCGGCTAGATTGGCAAAAAAAAGCGGCTAAAAACGGCTAAAATGTTTTAGTGAAAATTCACATGCTTTATTTAAATAAATCGCAAGAAACGAAAGTCTAGTTAACACCATTAATTTATATCGAGTGTATATTCCTCATCATCAAATGAATCACATTCATCACTATTCACATATCACCTGAATTCATTAATTTTAAGAGATCGTCATCTACAGTAAAATTATGGCAGCATTTTTCTTCACGTTTTAAACCGTATCTTACATATAAAATAGCGTTTAACGTTTTAACGCGCATTGGATTTCTTTGCTTAGTTTTTATTATATTCATTGAACTAAATATTCGCTCTACTTCTGCATTACTTATAGGCAAAACAAGAAAACTAAAAACTAGGTTGCTGACGCAAGAGGGTTTTCTCCTAGGGCATTTCGAAATTGATAAACTTCGGCCCAAAATTTTACAGTTGAGTCTAAATTACTCCAGGTATGAACGTTAACCGTTGCCATTGCATCTCTATGGATGTTATTTCGTCGGCATTATATTTGTGTTTTTGTTGCTGTAGTTGAACAAATACTTTTGGTTTAATTACTCTTAATGCCATAGATGCGAAAGTAAAACATTGAGTTCATTAAAAATCTTCATTGGGTCTGCATTATTGCTTTCGAACAACTTGTTTACTTTTTGCACCTGAAAATTAGGCAAATAGTAAAATCGGCTAAAAACGGCTAACTTTTTTTACAAACCGGCTAACAAATCGGCTGCCGGCTAGATCGAATTTTCTCCGGCTAGTTGCTATCAAAACCGGCTAAATCTAGCCGGAAAACGGCTAAAATGGCAACGCTGCTTGCTATAGCATTTACGACCCCCTACCCTCCAGGGAAGAGTAGAAACAAGACACTCTGGACACTGCAGCAGGCTAAACTCGTACCTGAGCAGAGTGAAGGAAGATGTGTCCAATGAGGGCCCGGAATGCGGAGAGTCACTACGTGTTTCAACGTACCTTTTCGAATGTCTCCAAAACCCCACCCAGCTAATGCCCCTGGTCTCCATTTAGCTGAGCCTGAAGACAACGTTGACAGACAAGCCGACCCGAGCGGTGTTTAGTAGCCGCAACAACAAGTACAAGATATACGTAGCTGTAGAAGCTTTCAAGATGAAGAGAAGGAGGATTCTGCATATGTTGCGCCAGTACCTTGCTCTATCCAGACGAAGACTCTCCACTAATTTGAGTGAAATTTCAATTTTGTGTAGATCTTAAGTATTTTTTATAAACATTTTTTTCTCGAGTATTCTCATGTATATTCTTGTTAGTAGTTATCGAGTACTTATGTATATCTTTTGTTTCATTTAATACCCAGAAAAATAAAAAAATATACCGATAACCATATAATGAAGATTATCGATAAATTTGAAGAAAAGTATTAAGTTGCAAGTATTTCGATAATGATATACAAAAAAATATTGAAGTAAATTTAATTATTAGTTAAATAACAACATCGATGAACTCATTGAAAATAACATCGATTAATTTTTCGCTAAAAAAGAAATATTAAAAATAATATCGATATACATTTTGAGAAACTTATGAATGATATCACTAGCTAAAAATCTAACTTTCAGTTGGACCTTAGTTATTTTGCACATTTTGACATCTGAAAGTGAGCGTGGCCTTAAAATCCAAACTGTACGTATTCCATAGCTTAGTTGCCCACAAAGACGACAAATTTATTTCACCTTTAGCAGTAACCGCACTGCTTGATATTCTCCACTCTACCCACGTATGTAACGCACAAAAGTATGCTACGTTTCCTTTGTCAAAATAAAGTTGTAAATCTAAAAACGACTGTCAACTATATAAGAAAAAAGCGCGCCCCAAAGTATGCAACAAAAAACACAGTCCTTTTTTTAAATCTGTGGAAACGCATGGAAAACGCAAAGTCGAATAAGGGTTTGGTACACCGAATACGCAGCAGATGTGGGAGCAATGATAAAATTGTGAAGCTGCCAAACGCAAAAAAAAAATAAATTTACGCGAGGAGGTTAATAGTTGAAGAAAGAAAGCAATCTCAACAAGGAAATGTAGAGAAAGGTAGCAAAATAGGAAGAAAGCAAAAAATCACACACAAAGAAAACCAAAAAAAAAATATTATCCGAGGATGATAACAAAGCAGTCGTTAACCTTTGCTAACAGCGCTAGCGTACGAAGAGTCTTGCTTTGTGCGAATTTATGTGTGTCCCAGCTTGAGCGTGTGTGTGTGAACCCGTTATTTTTACACTTTTTCCAAGATTAGTTTAGCGTTAAGCCCGTACTTTGTTGCTTGCAACCAGCTATCGTGCGTCTTTGTTTATGTCTAACTTGTGGACTTTTCCCATTTGCTGAAGAAATTTGTTCGAGTTTATTTTATTTTTATGTTCGCTATTTTAAAAATTTTTCTGTATTTATTTTTGTGCTTTTTCGGGGATTTTCTTTTTCTCTCTCTCTCTCTCTCGCCCTCGTAACATTCAGTTTTTACTTTGTCTACAAAATTGTTTTCATATCTTTATGCACAAAATTTTCTTGCTACTCGTGGTGGTTGTTGTCGTTGTTGTTGTTACAATGTGCGACATCTAACAGATATTTACGGNCTACAAAATTGTTTTCATATCTTTATGCACAAAATTTTCTTGCTACTCGTAGTGGTTGTTGTCGTTGTTGTTGTTACAATGTGCGACATCTAACAGATATTTACGCTGGCAATTATCCAATGAAAATCTTATCTACTGCATGACATACTTTGTTGTAGTTAGTTGAATAAAAATACTCAAGTAATTGGAGAAGGGAAAAATGTAAAAAAAAAGTTTGAAAAAAGTTTCATATTAATTTTGAAGAGATGTATGAATTCTTGATTTAAAGCACATCAAAGGCTGAGCTACAAGAGCGAAAGAAATTAAGCTATACAAAGTTAAAATAATTATTTAAGTTTTTTTTTAAGTATTTTTATATTCATCAAAATTTTTATAAGCTAGCTGAGAATTGCAGAAACTGTAGTAAATGAACGAAATATCTTGAGTGCGACATACTGGGTCTAGCCCTAACCCTTCGCCAATATTTTCATAATTTTAACTTGCATTATCTTTATTAATTTCAAAATATTTTCAGCAATTGACTTACCCAATCCAATGGCCGCACATGTCATTAGCGTAATTATCACCAGCGAACAGCTCTGGCAACGCTGTGCACTCGGCTTGCGTGGCTTGCGATCACAGCAGCGCGTTAACAAATAGAGTAACAGACCGAATAGTGCAACTATAAGTATGCCGGCGGGTATGGAGGCAAGGATGCCCAAGCTCTGCAAGTAGGAAGGAAAAGAAAGAAAATTATTTAGTTTTTTGCGGAAAACATATATGATTTTGGTAAAAAATAAATCGAAAGAAAAATGTCCCACATAGATTTTTATATTATTTATAAACGATAACGATAACAATATCGACGAAAAGTAGGATCGATCATCGATAAAATTGTCAAAAAGTATAACGATAAAAGACATAACTAACAATAACTATCGATGATTTATTTTAACTGATTACTTTTATTATTTTGCTTTTTCCTTAAAGCGTCTCAATGATAACGATAACAGTATCGAAGGTTATAACGAAAAAACACATTGCCAACATTTTAAAGTTTATATTTACTTGATTATTTTTATTATTTTTCCTAAAATTAGTCGATATGATAACGATAACAATGTCGATAAACTGTTTAATTATCGAAAACTCATCGATACCATTGACTAAAAGTACAAATACAAAAAGGCATTACTAATACAACCATATCAGTAATGGTAACAATATTGTTATCGATAACATTATCGAAAAATATCAAAATATCGCATAGTATAAATACTTCGATATATATAAAAATACTATATAACCATAGAAAAATTAATAACAGTATCGATCTCGCTAAAAATATCGATTAACATAAAAATATAAACAAAGATGACAAGTAAGGAAAAGGGTACGGACACGCCATAATGGTAGCCATAGAGGTCTCGATAGCAATAGAAATAATAATATTGATAAACAAATCGGTCTCGATAGTAATAGATACATTAATATCGATAAACAAATCGATATACATATGAAAATATCGTAAAAAATAATAATATCGGTAACTATAAAAATATCTACTACGAGTAAAAATATCAAATATGAAAAAATCGATAACAATATCGATTTCCGTAAGAACAATGCCCATAAGAACAGATATGATGATAAGCATAGGGCAAAGGATAGTGCTAAAGACAAGGATAAGGACGAGAATAATGTAAAGAATAGAGATAATAATAGGACAGACCTCAATAGAGCCTTCTTCATTTGTAATGTCTACCCTCTCAGTATTCCTCAATGCCAACACAGCAAATGTCAAAGCGAAATTTACGAGAAAAGATATTGCATTGGCATCGGCACTAAGCGCTTACTAAGCTCATTGGCAGGCAAAACTTTCGTTAAAAGTGATTTTCAGCAAAAAAAAGGATGCAAGCTAATTAGCAAATATCGCAAAGGAATTTCCATGCTTCGTTGCCATGCTGTTAAATACGCTTCACACTTTTGTTCGCAACTTTCAAGCAACAAATTTTTCATATTTTTTTACTGTTCGCCAAAATACGATGCTGCTGAAAGGTTATAGTTAAAGTTTGTTGAGAAGTTCGGCTGCAGCTGAAGGGCTTGTCAACGGAAGCTTTTGACTTTGTTGCGCTTTAGAGTTTTGCAGTTCCTTTTTGGCCAGTCTCTCTCACTACGCGCCATACTCAGCAAACACAAACCTGCCTGCCCTGGCTTACGATTTGTTTCCTTTTTTTCTATTTATTTATTTCATTTTATTTCCGTTCTCTATCACTGCTGTTCAATACACTTTTTCCATGTCAACGGTTTTTAGTAGACAAGCGCTCAGATTCTCTCTACTTTTTTTTTCTCTATAAATTTACTGAATGCTTGCTGTCTTGGCTGCGTTGCGCGTGAAGTACTAAAAGCGCAAATACCATGCAACTTTTTAATTAAATGATGTAAAGCGGATATGAGTAAAAAGGAAATAAAATTAATTATAAAAAATAGTGCAAACTTCCTTTTTCGATTGTATCTGAGTAAAAGTATGCCATAGTTTCTCTCATCTACTAAGAGCTTAATTGTTTTTGTACTCTTGGTAGATTCTTACTCCTTTGAACAAAATTTTTTATTAAGGGTTGCATAAGATATGGACAAATCCTTAAACATAATATGTATGAAGAAAATGTTGGAAGAGAATTCCAAATCTATCGGTTAGTTTGCTATGACATTGTCGATATATTTATCGATAACTTTTCCCATATACTTATAGATAGATTAATCTGTAACATTATCGATAAATAAAATGTTGGAAAAGAATTCCAAATTATTTTCTATAAATATTAATAACATTATCGATAGCAATAGGAACATATTTTCCGATATTTTTTTTTCAAAATATTTATCAATAGCTATCTCAATAACTCAATTGAGATATTTATCGATAATATTATCTAACAATATACTCATCCATTTCGAAATGCCAAACGAAAAGGCTTTTGAAATAGTTATTTAAGTTGAATTGTTACTTACATCGATAAATTTATCGATACTTTTTATTAATTTCAACTTTATCGTAATGTTTATCGATCGCATTCATGTTCATATTCATATACAGTGTCGGGCAAAAATGGCTGAATGATGCTTCATTTTTAATATTTACAATGCTTTCCAAGTTAAAATTTTTTTGATATTTTTCTTATAAAAATATGAACCATATTTTTAACAAAACCGATATTAACAAAAACTTTATAAATCACCCTTTCAAACTTAGAAAAATTCCAAAAATTTTTATCTAAATTTCGAACTTTTCAACCAGAATTTTTAGAAACTTTTTGGGTATGCAGTTAATAGGATTATACAATTTTAGTAAAGCAAGCGTAACTTTTGAGCGGCTAAAAAATTGCATTGATTTTTAATTTTTTTGCGCTTGCTTTACTAAAATTGTATAATCCTGTTAGCTGCATACCCAAAAAATTTCTAAAAATTCTGGTTAAAAAGCTCGAAATTTAGATTAGAATTTTGCTAAAAAAAAAATGTTTGCTTGAAAACATTTCACACCATTCATCCATTTTTGACCGCCACTGCACATATAAACAAATCTCACGAGGTGATTTTTTTAGGGTCACTCCCATCTCTCGGCACAAAAAAAAATACGCCAAAGCATCATTCTTGCAATGGAGTTCCAAAAACAAGTACAATAAAAAATAAATCAAGTATCTGAACATTTTTAGCCTTAAAACGATTATTTAGGCGTACGAGTACCGAAAGTAAAAATTTTTTCATTGTCACTCGAAAAAATCATATTGTTATTTTTTTTTATTTTTTAATAACTTTGGGAAGTTTTCAAATATAATGAGGCAATGAAAGTTAGCATCAATAGTGTTAGTTTCAATAGTGTGCCAGCAAATTAGCAAAAATGGCAGCATGCAGAGTATTTAGAGATTTTTTAATTTTAAAAGTTCAAGATACTTCAAAATGTCAGCATTAAACGGTCAAAACAAACCAATCTAGGGTAATAAAATTACCAAATGAAAAAAAATTACATTGATTATAAGATGACGAGGATTTGCAAAAATAAAATTTCAATTGTACAATTTTTATTGGCACAGTCGTAATTCATTCTAAAATTGTTGTATACATGAAATTAATATATATATTCATGAAGAATGTTGTAGAAAAATATTCCACGCCAATATTTATTTACTGTTAAACAATATAACTTTTAAGTTAAGGCTACTTGGCGTATACGTTAAATACACAACTACGGGTATATGAGCACGAGTAGTTATTTTGACTATTTTTGGACATATCTTTTTTAAGTTTTCATTTAAATACAATTTCGCGATAGAATCTAATTCTCTATGCAAAACTGAAGATAATGCATTGTCTAAGATAAGTGTGCCACCACCACGTTTTTGTCGAAAAATATAACAACTCGTGAGATTTGCTCATATGTATATATTCATATTCATATGCACATTAATAATCACAAAAGCGTTTATTTTTCCTATTTCCTCGAATAAAAGTTGAACATTTTATGCCTTTCTTTCTATACACACACTCCCCATGATTTGTGGTGATATAAATTCAATATTTTTATTCGCTTTGTCATTTTACCGTTAATAAATCTGCGTTGTACAAACATAACTGGACTACAGAATTATTACAACAACAAGCAAAAAGATTGGTAGAACGGTTCGCCACTGACCGCAAAGCACACGGCTGTGAGCAGGTTAAATTCGCTAGTGGCAAACTATAAAGGATAAAACTAAATGGTTCAAAAACGAGGCGGGAGTGAGCGTCGATTATATCGATTGAGCAGCTAGCCTGAGCTGCTGGTTGTTGTTTGCGGGTGTGCTGCGGTTAGTATGCAATAAAATGTGATTGATGATGCGCTGGGACTTTTTGCTTGCAAACGCAAAGGATAAAAATCAGTGCGAACTGCTAACAGAATTATTTAAGAAGATTATAAAGTTGAAGCTGCTTAGATGAACATAAAATGGCAGCAAAATAAACATTTTTAAAATACTCGTAGTAAAAATATATGTAGATATCTCTACACGCACTTTCTTTGAAAGTATTTTCCGCTTAACGCAGCAGAACATTGCAACTTCACTCCTTTTCGCATTTTTTTACAATCATTCATTTTTCCATAAATCGCTTACGAAAACATAGCATAAATTTTATATTCTATATTTCCCCCATTTCACACGCTCTTTATTAATGCTTTTATTATTGAAAATTCTCACCCGCTAAGCTGCTTCGCACATTCTATCGTGCGTTCGGAATTGATTATAATTTTTGCGTTGGTTGCACAATAAAAACCTTGTTCATAGTTTAGTTGACATAAAAAGTCGGTAAACTCGTGCTCAAGAGAAGTGGTAACAAATTGGCGAGCGCGGCGATGTTGGCTCTTAGATGAAATTTAGTGAGTACATGTCATTATGGGCAATATTTGTTATTGTTATAACAGAAAACGCTTCAGCCGCTGACTTGTGGGCTAATACGACGTTTCCACGATTCGTAATCCGCTATCTCATTCGTAAATCGCTCTCCCATTCGTCATTTGCCATCAAGTTACCCTTCGAATTACGTAATTTGC
Source organism: Rhagoletis zephyria (assembly GCF_001687245.7). NCBI lineage: Eukaryota > Metazoa > Arthropoda > Insecta > Diptera > Tephritidae > Rhagoletis > Rhagoletis zephyria. Next base: position 22,100 of record NW_016158056.1, on the reverse strand, counting down.
AATACAAATTTTTTTAGAGCGAAATGAGGTAATCATTTGTAGATAATTCAGATCGATTTACCATGCGAATGACGAACGAACCCGTGCCCATTTTAATAGCTATCGGAAATATATCGACATTTTCACCGGCCTGGTCCCATTTGCTGACACTTTTTCTAATTACTGGGAAATTAATAAATAAAATATTCTCTATATAAATTAAAATTAACTTAAATTTTTGCTCCATCTTCGATATTTGCTGTACACAAAAATAGTAATAAATTAGCGAAGAACAAGCAAAAGAAGTAGAGATGCCAGACGATTTGTGAATGTGTCGTGGAAACAGGGTAGTTCACCAATTACTTAGCGAATTACTTATAAAGCGAATTACGAATCGTGGAAACGCCGTATAAGACATCTGGCGAGGAGTTGGGCTGCCTCATGGAAATTAACCATTTTAATTGGAAATATGTAATTATTTATAGGTAAGTATTTAAATTTATCGATATTTTAGATAATTGTTGTTATTGATTGTTATCGATTTTTAATTTTTATCGCTATTGACATTGCAGTGATTACTAACGAAACATTTTTTTTTT
>NW_016158056.1:21208-21497 GCF_001687245.7 Rhagoletis zephyria | reverse complement strand
GTATTTCTCTAAATTACCGTTATATGGGATGTGGGCGTGGTTATTGTCCGATTTTAAAAAGTTTCGGCGGTTTATTATGCTGTACCAAGGCCAACAACTGTGCCAAGTTTGGAAGAAATTGGTGCAGCGGTTACCAAGATATACACATGTAACCATAAGTGGGCGTGGCTACGCCCATTTGTCAAAATTTTATAATATGCTTATTTTTCGTCTAAAACTCATTGCAAGTATCAATTTTGAGTAGATTATCTCCAGTAGTTACTAAAATATCGCAGTTTTCGTATTTCTG
>NW_016158056.1:16215-20898 GCF_001687245.7 Rhagoletis zephyria | reverse complement strand
CCGCTTAATCGATTTCTCTTTTCATTCTGATCATTTATGTATACATTTGTCTATATCTATCTCGATTCGTTTTGCCTGTTACAAACAACCGTTATGTGAACAAAGTTATAATACCCTTGTGCACAAGTGCGCTCGGGTATAAAAAGATGTTTCTGATCTAGTTTTAGTAAAGTTATCTTTGAGTTTTTTGTCAAGTACATATATCTTCATGACAGCTAAATTTTTTTACATACATATATAAGTATATCGACGAAAAAGGTGATTTGGGCATATTTTGTTCAAGTTTTTATTTTTTTAATTTTATTTTTGGGGAAAATATCTTTTTATTGGATTTTTTTTTACGGAATTTCTAGGTAAACTTTCGTTTTGAGCAATTTTTTGTTAAGGTTTTTTTTAGGAATTTTGGGGGTTTGCCTATTAATCCAAATCGTTAGATGTTATTTTTTTTTTGGTAATATATTTTTTCCTGAATTTAATTTTTTTTTTGAAATTCCTATGCGAAAAAAATTTACTGATAGACCTTTTTTTAGTTTTTTTCTGTCAACAACTTTTTGTCTTGCTTAATTATCAAAATTTCTTTCTGATACTTTTTATAGACATTTTACTGAACAAATTTTTCATTCTGCTTATTTATTTGAACATTTGGGGTTTTGTGTTTTTCGTAATTCTTAAATGTTTTTTTTTTTAACTGTTCTTAGTGATTTTTTTTTTCATTTAAAATGATGTACATATTTCTAGGGACTTATTTTGTAGAAATTTCTTATTGATTAGCAGAAATTTAGATTAAATGCTTCATATTAAATTCTTATGAGGTCTTTTGCTCCTTTATTTTCAATTAATTCTCTAAGACTTTTGAATCTTAGTATTTATAATTATTGTTTACGGATATAAAGTTTATTTTGTCGAATTGTTTAGGAAAGAAAACTTTTTGTGGTGTTCCTCTTTTACTATGGCTGGAATGTCTCCTCTTCTTTTTTAATTTATTTCCATTTCTCCGTTAGACTTTCTTTTGAATGTGATTTCACTCTCTTTATCATATTTGCAATTAAAGTTTTGTTTCAAATGTTTGGATCTTTTTTATAACTTTCTGGTAAAGTTTCTTGCTCGAACAAGCTGGTCAAAGGAATTTAGAGGCTGATAAATATATTTTTCTCATATTTGCGTATATTTAAAATTAAGTACTGACAATAAATAGTGTGTACACAAATATTTTTTATTTTTTTGCCGGGTTCATCACAGCAAATTAAATAAAAAATCTTTTTTTTAAATTCTTCTATCTTGCATACGTAATTAAGAGAAATTAAATTTTCGTTTACTTTCTCCTTTACACCATCTAAAAGTATAAACAGAATCAGATGGCCCAGAGAAATTCGTCGGAAGAAAGTTCGCTGTCAAAGTTAAATGAAGTATATGAGATTGCCCAGAACCAAAGCGACGACGAAGTTCGTCTGACGAAATTCGGCAAGAATAGATTTATTTTTAATTTTGCCGCTGCCGCCGGTCATAAAATCAGCTCTCAGTGAAAAGGTAGCTTTGTTTCCTCATTTTTCTAGCAGATAATTGTCAGCAAGAATGAGAATGGCAAAATTTTGCTATTCATCTTTTTGATTTTGTATTTTTATATTTTCTGTTTGTCATTCAATTGATGCGAACTTCGTTTCTGTTCTGTTTTACTGTGCGAAATGTTGCGGCGAACATCACCCAGCCGCATCGCTCCGACCGACGAAATTCGCACAGCGATTTGGTTCTGTTTATACTTAAAATTTTCTTCGCTGCATCAAAAANTTTACTCAAAATTGATACACCTCGGCTTACCATCTAGCGGAAGGTTTCGGAAGGGTGAAAAAACATATATTTAATACTTGCGCCGGGTATTTAATGTTCGGCTCCGCCCGAACTTAGACTTTCTTACTTGTTAATTCAAAATTTGTGGAATCTTATNTTAAAATTTTCTTCGCTGCATCAAAAATATATTTAAATTTTACCTTTCAAAGTCACATTTCCATTTGAAATTTCAAATATTCTGGTTCAATTGATATGATCAATGGCTTTCTTAACAGGTTTTANATATATTTAAATTTTACCTTTCAAAGTCACATTTCCATTTGAAATTTCAAGTATTCTGGTTCAATTGATATGATCAATGGCTTTCTTAACAGGTTTTAAGATTTTTTTTTAATTCAATTGTTTAGAATCTACTTTATCGGCAGTCAATTAATGTTCGTCTTTCCCATTCAATCCTAACTTTTTTCTCTCCATCGAAAAAAAAATGTTTTGCATTTTGAAATCCAATTTTTCTTTTGGAATCGAAAAACTCCAATGGACGTATCTAAGCATAAAGTAACTTATTATTTTTCCCAGATACAATTATGGGAGTAATTCTCTTTTTGCTAGCTGTAGATATTTTTATATTTTTCCATTGAATTCAAATCTTATTTCTCACCATCGGAAAAATATTTTCGTTTGCATTTCCAGAGCCAATAATATTTTAGCTATATTGAAATTTTCTATCTCGTCGGAAACTTTTAGTAACGGATATTAATTGTTTTCCTGGATCTAAAGTTTTTTGGAATAAATACTTTTTTTTTGTTTTCTCATAGTGCATTTTTAAGTAAAATTCAAATTTTCCGGCTTCATCTTTCTTCTTCTGGTTTATTTCTCCCTCCATCTTAAAATATTTTCCTTCATAAGAAAATATTTTCACACTTGGAAAGATTTTTTTTTTAATTTAAAAATTTTCAGTTCTGGTTTATGTTTTTTTTTTTAATGCTGGATTTCCACTAGGCATTAAATGACAAAAATCGTAATGACAAAGTTGGGCATTAACAAATAATCGTGTCATTACTTTAAAAAATTGTAATTAAATTCATTTCCATATGGTATTTTTTAAATTACACCAATTTTTTGTTAATTCAATGTGTAGTAGAAATTCGGCATAAGATATGAAATTTTTTTAAATAATTTTTTTGTTGGTCTTGATTGACTTTTGTCACAAGGTGATACGATTATTTATTTTGAATAACGGAAAATGTTTTTATTTTAATTTTTTTGTAGATAGATATTTTAGGATCTCCTTGCAATTTCTTAAGATGCGAATTTTTTTTTACAGTTTTTTAAATTACTTATTTTTTTGTCTTTTTTTTCTATCTATTTATTAATATTTATTCCTTTTTTTTTTTTTTTTTATATTTTTACACTTCTCTGGAAATTTTTTAGAAATGTCGCTTGTTTGCTTGACTTTGAATATTTTTTTGTTTCTTCTGCTCCACTTTTTTCACCAAAAGATAAATATTTTCACTTTCGCAACCAGTCAGTCACCAACCGCAATCAAAACTGCAAATTCTTGTTTTTTATTTTTTATTTATTTTTCGATAATTATGCTTATGCAAATTAAGCACGAACGTAGCTACATATGCACTTATGTATTTACCCGCATTGCTATACTTAAACATTTGAAGTCAAGTATTTTTTCTTCATATAAATTTTCCACAATTATCTTTTGCATTTTTTTGTATGTACTTATTTTTGTGTGGTTTTTGCGGTTATTCGGTCAAATTTTTTTAAATCGATTTTATTAATTTATATGCATTTGCATTTGTGCCAATAAAAAAAAAATTACCGCATTGCAAACAAACGTAAGCCACAAAAACAGAAGCGCCAGTCCAACACATTTATGCCTAGTGCCGCATTTACAAACACACACACACACACCGTACATCAATTTGATGTTTTTAAATTGTGCGCAATAATTTAATTTATGCCCAGCAAACAATTCTTTTGCTGCTCTGCACGCCCAGCTCCGCGCTGCTGTCAAGTCATTAATATTACTCCCTAACATACTCTTTTCAACAACAATTTCTTATCACATACTCACATGCAATATCCTTAGCTGTGGTTATACATACTTTTCATATGCCTGCTCACTTAGCCTGTCACGCCAGCTGAACGACAGTTTGCTGGTCAATTGGGTCGGTTGGCCATTTGGTCTGCCATTCGGTTAGTCGCTTGGTTAATTTTTAATTAACCGCTTGCAAGTTAACAGTATGCATATAATGAAAGCTTTTTAAAAGCAAAAAGTGGGGAGAAAGAGCAAGTAAAAACAGTGCAGCATAAAAAGTAGACGGCCATACAAGGCATACTTGTGGTGGCGAGTAATAACTATCGCTGTTTAATAACAGTTAAAAACGTTATAGCGTTATATATATAACAATAATAACTGTAAATTACAACGCGTATTTTTATTATAACACATTCATGGGTATTTAAACAGCTGTAAGCGTGTATGTGTGCACCTATAAGTAGCCGCATATTATTTTAATGTAAAGTCACATTAAAGTGTCATTAATGCGCCGAGATTAAGCTTGTCAATAAATTGCGTTGACACAGCAGTGAAAAAGGCAGTTGCTCTAGGTAGAAAGCATTTTTGCGTAACTCAAGAGTTATTTTTCGTGTCTGTTATAAATTCTTTTTTATATTAAAAAAACAACCCATTCCATACAATCCACTGCCCCACTTATCAAGCGCATTTTCATTTAAATCGCAACTATAAACTTCATTTCTAGAGCTCCTCAATCAATTTTACTTTCGATTTGCACAACCTTAACCCGAATATGCCAATCTCAATCGTTTAACGAACATTCGACGAATTGATGCAATGAATATCTACTCAATACTCATCAAATG
>NW_016158056.1:0-15259 GCF_001687245.7 Rhagoletis zephyria | reverse complement strand
GTATGTATGTACGTAGTTGATTTCAGCACATACACGTACACATTTAAAATTCAATTAACAATTTTAAATGAGCATACAAGTGCTAGTACTTCCGTTTCACCTCATCTCATCGCACACACACTCGATGCGATCCATCCAACCTTCGTTTCAAAGCCGCTTTTTTGGCTTTACAGGCCGAAGTTGGTTTTTGAAATTTATTTCATTTACATTTTTGGTCGACTTGATTGAGTTGAGTGGTTCACGGCTTGTATGTATGTATGTATTATGTGCCTGCGTGCGCATGTTTTTAGTTGTATGGTGAGTTGGCCTTTGCGCCAAAGGATATGCTTTGTAAAAGCGCAGTCTATCGGCCAACGACAGGAAGTTCCGCTTTGAAGCCACATTTGCAGCAAAGTAGAAAATAGTATTTTTATTTTTAATAGTTAGTGGTTGAAAGCGTATGAGGGCGCAGCGGCGTATGAGACGGTGACTGTGTTAAATGTTAGGGTATTTAAATAACGGAAATTCATAGTTATGCTACTGAATAGGTAGTCATCAGAGTGAACAGCAATCATGGGAAGTCATAATCTCATGTATCTCAGGCACANTGAAATTTATTTCATTTACATTTTTGGTCGACTTGATTGAGTTGAGTGGTTCACGGCTTGCATGTATGTATGTATGTAGGTGCCTGCGTGCGCATGTTTTTAGTTGTATGGTGAGTTGGCCTTTGCGCCAAAGGATATGCTTTGTAAAAGCGCAGTCTGTCGGCCAACGACAGGAAGTTCCGCTTTGAAGCCACATTTGCAGCAAAGTAGAAAATAGTATTTTTGTTTTTAATAGTTAGTGGTTGAAAGCGTATGAGGGCGCAGTGGAGTATGTGACGGTGACTGTGTTAAATGTTAGGGTATTTAAATAACGGAAATTCATAGTTATGCTACTGAATAGGTAGTCATCAGACTGAACAGCAATCATGGGAAGTCATAATCTCATGTATCTCAGGCACGGTTAAAGAAAATATTAAAGGGAGTAATGGGTGAACAACAGGAAATAGCCAATTTCTCGGCAAGGAAAGGATGCCCGCCAGGGGTAGTGATCTCCCCTCTACTGTTGTCCGTCGAAGTAGACGAATTACTTTGCCTTATGAGTGACAAGGGCATCGATTTTAGCGGATAGTCGATTGACATTCTCGTCTTAATCAGTTGTAGGTTTTAACACAACGTCTCGAACCTCCTTCTAAGCGCGGTAAACAGATAGTTTCGCCAGGAGTTCCGTTAGGTAAAATTACTATAGCTAAATGGAGAAGGAAGGGAAACATTATTTGGCAAATACGAAAGGTGACCGGCGTGCTAAATCCTTCATATCGGAAATACTCATACCAACAAGTAGGATCAAAGCATTCCTACACCTTATCAGGCACTAAGTACGGACTGTTACAGACTTTCTTACACATCTCACATTGTCAAAAAAGCGCTCAACNCAAGGAAAGGATGCCCGCCAGGGGTAGTGATCTCCCCTCTACTGTTGTCCATCGAAGTAGACGAATTACTTTGACTTATGAGTGACTAGGGCATCGATTTTAGCGGCTAGTCGGTTGACTTTCTCGTCTTAATCAGTTGTAGGTTTGAAGATAACGTCTCGAATCTCCTTCTTAGCGCGCTAAACAGATATTTTCACCAGGAAAGGAGTTGCACAGGGATTCATGGGCTCTGTACCCCTCATCGATCTGTCATGGAGTTCCGTTAGGTAAAATTACTATAACTAAATGGAGAAGGAAGGGAAACATTATTTGGCAAATACGAAAGGTGACCGGCGTGCTAAATCCTTCATATCGGAAATACTCGTACCAACAAGTAGGATTAAAGCATTCCTACACCTTATCAGGCACTAAGTACGGACTGTTACAGACTTTCTTACACATCTCACATTGTCAAAAAAGCGCTCAACCAAGCGGCCACGGGTGGATCCTTAACGACGCGTGGCTCAAGAAAGACCTGCTCCCTCTTCTAAATAATAATCTAATCTAAGCTAATCTAATTTAATGTAATCTAATGGGAGAGGGAATGCTATCGCGCTATTGTGGAACCAATTTCAGTTATTCTGTGTCTTATTTGGTTTCGAGACAAACCGGTTTCGACGTTGCCGACACGGATGACGGAAATTCGTTGCAAAATATATCATATACCCATTCTATTGGAAACAACAACAACCAAAAAGTAAGTCATTGTAATCTTAGGTTAGGTTAGGTTAAGTGGGCGGCTCTGAGAAGAGTTCACTCGGAGGCCACAAAGGCGCATTGCGATGCCCAGGGGTGTTTCCCCATGCCTATCCCTACATATCTTTGAACCACTTCGATTCTCTGGCGAATCCAAGCAGTCCTTCCACTGGAGCTTTCCCTAAGGTATCCAGGCTCTCGAAGAAATGGTCCCCAAGAAACTTGAGGCGTTTTCTTCGGAGTGCTGGACATTCACAAAGGAAGTGCTGGATGGATTCTACCTCCTCCTCATCTCTACAGCTTCTACAGAAATCGTTATGCGGTGCTCCAAACCTGCCGGCCATGTGGCCAATGGCCCAGTGTCCCGTTAGTATTCCTGTGCGAAACTTAAAGTTTGGCTTTGAAAGCCTTAATAAACTTATTGTTCTTCGTTCGTCGAGCCGTGGCCAGAGCGATCGCGATCCCATGCAGGTGTGCAGATTTTCCCACCTGCTGTTGGTGGCTGCCTTGGTCACTCTTTCGACCTCACAGAAACCGCAGGGGAGGTTTCACGATCTGGATCGCTTCCTTAAGGCCTATTCCAGATCCCTTTCTAGCACATTCGTCTGCTTCCTCATTTCCAGGGACACCGTTTTGGCCCGGGACTCAGTAAAGGTTGATTATGTGTTGCTGTAGAGTTTGTAGGGATCTTCGGCATTCCTTAACGCATATAGAGTTGGTCGTTTCCGACCCTAAGGCTTTGATAGCTGCTTGATTGTCAACGACAAAGGCAAGTTTAGATGGAGCTAGGTCGATCATGCCCACCAGCCTTGCCGCCATATCGATTGCATATATATCCCAGCCTGAAAAACACTGCAGTGATCCGGAACTCTGTACGACTCTCTCAGAGATAACTCCTGATATAAGTCTCCAGATCCTGTTCCGACGACCATTTTGGAGCCGTCCGTGAAAATGGGTATTTTGTCATCGCTAAGAGCAATACTAAGTTCCCAGTCACTTCTTTTTGGAAAATAGACATCGAAATTCCGATTGAAATCAGTTTCCGTGACTTGATAGTCACATTGTAATCTTAATGGCTAATACATAGGATTGGTAATGGTAATGGTTGCCAAATTTAAAATAATAACGGAAATAAAAAGTAATGGTAATGGAATTGGTAATGGACATGATAATTGTAATTGGAATTGTGTGGTAATGGAAACGGTAATGGTAATATTATCGGCAATGATAATAGTATTGGGTTTGCTGGTGATAACGGTAATGGTAATACAAACGGCAATATTACCCATAATAGTACTAGTCTTGGTAATAGCAAAGAAATGGTATAGGAAATGGCAAAGCAAAGGTATTGGCATTGATAATTGTAATGTTTATGGTACTGGAAATGGTTATAATAATGGTAATTATAATTGGAATGGTAATGGTATTTAAAAATCAAAAATTTTATTTTAAAAGTAATGGTAAAGGAATTATTGTGCTATAGTTAATTATAATGACAATTGTAATGGTACTGGTATAACTTACTACAATGGTTATGGTACTGGTACTAATAATAATACTAGTACTGATACTGGTAATGATAATATTAGTTGTAATGTTACTGATAGTAATGATCACATGCGTAATAAACTACTCACTTTCCTAAGCACCATTTTTTTCGGTTTTTCCACATTTTCTGTTCATTTAATTATTACATTTTCTTCGCAATTATTTTATTTCATTCATCAATAATGTCTAACAAAATAACAACAAAGCATAGCACTTCACAATGCATTTAATAAAGAAACGCATTTATCTTTTGTATGAAGTGGCAGCCGAAGCACTCCAATCACAATTGAAAGTCATACAAAAAAAAAAACGAAGGGAAATGAAAACAAAACAAAACCACAAGTCATTGCATAAAATCCATAAATTTCAAGTGGTGAATGATTTGGAAGAGTAGTGAGAGCAATGGGTGAGCAGTGAGCGGTGAGTGAGTGTGCCACTCAAATATGAAGTGGAGGCTCTTAAGAAAATTGCAATTTTCCACACAAAAGTGTTAATGTAGAAGAAAAAAAATATCGAAATAAAATGAAGGAGAACTCAGTCGGGAAGGAGATTTTGGGATGAAACCTAGGGAAGATTGCGCTCACACATACCTATGTAAGTATGTATGTATGTATATTTGGAGGTATGAGGGCATAAGGCACATACTAATTACGCTTAAGCCACAAATACTTGTTGGAGTACTTAACAAGCCTACCACAACTAAGCCACATAACTTAAAAATTAAATTTTCTTTTAAAATCTGTTTAGTTTATTGTCTGCTATAATGCATTTATGGCTTTTAATTTGATTCTGTTTTGCTTAATTGCTTTTTGATTTTCAATCAAATGCCAATCGAAAATCAAGCTATTAGTTAGCACACAATGCAGATGTTTAATGTATGCACATGTTTTGCTTGGAAATTTAACAGATATACAGAAATAAAGACACACACACACACACATCCATAACTTTACAATTCGAAAAGCACATAGTTGATATTTTTGTTAGCTCTTTCGAGCTTACGGCCAAAAGGGATTTAACAATCCCATAATGCTAAAATAATATTATAGCATTAAAGTACTAAAGTGTTGGCTGTTGATTTTCAAAATAGGATGTACCAGCCTTTTAGCCTTTTTGGAGAATTTTTGGATCCCATGAAATTAGGTTCTCATTTTTCTAAAACCGCACAATTTTTATATTTTATTTTTTAATGCAATATCTCTACCCTTTTTCCCTTTTCCTTCTTCCCCTCTCCTACCCTTTCTTTTGTCTCTTCCTTTTTCTATATTTCCCCCATTTTTTTCTTCACTATTTTCCATTCAACTAACAATGCCACAAAACGACAATGCGGTAAGATTCGTACGTTGGCACTCAAATTCTATGAAAGCATTTATATTAGCGCGGCATGACGTCTCGCGGGAGTGGTGTGTGCTAAGGGAGCGGTCATTATAGTTCTGCTGGCACTGCCATTGTGCGTGAAATGGATTTTGATTTTCTTTTTTGACTGCATGAAAGCGCTCTTTTTTTTTGGTTACCTTTTATCTACTACTTTTTTCCGCACTGCCAAATGTATAGTTGGTCGAGTACCTGAACATAGTTATGTATGTACGTACTTTCATACAAATAATGACAGCAAAATAACGTGCAAGTGTCACCGGAAAATAATGAAAATAATCAACAACAAAAAAAAAACGGGGAAAAATTAAATACACATACATAAATATTTTAAACACAGTTGCTGTGATTGCGATTGCATCAAAACGTAGCGAACAGCGACGCTGTGAAATTTGTGAACTTTACATAAAAACATGCATACAATAACAAAGGTGATGAGGGTGGATGATGATGATGCAGATGATAAATGCATAGATGGTGTGTAGGGTGTGAAACTCAAAATTATAGACTAATATTTTAATAGTAAAACTTTTGGAAAATATTACTGCAATGCAGATTATTAAAATTTCTGAAAATTAACTGACAATTATTAATTTTAAGCTGATTTTTTAATACTGCATACAAAACACATTTAAAAACAAAATTATTAATTTTAAGTTGATTTTTTAGTACTGCATACGAAACAAATTTAAAAGAATTTTTTTTAAACCATTTTTTTTTTTTAATACATAAGTATGTATGTATGCTTCCTGATTTATTGCTAGATTCGCGAAAGCAATTTAATTGAAAAATTATTATTTTTTGAATTCAAGGTGGTTACTGAAGGAATTTTTCACGTAAACTGCTGGTGAAACCGCCAGATAAATAAACTTAAAAAACGTACCTTTTTTTTATATAAAACACAGATTTTCTCTAAAAAACTCTAAGGTTGCATAAACTAAATTTTGTTGTAAGCTAACTTTTTTCTAAACGTTACTATTTTGTAACACTTTTGTTTTTAAAAAAATTTTACGAAACAACATAAATTTCGTAAATATTTTGTGAAGATTAAATTTCTAAGTAAATTTTTTATTATTTAAAACTTTTCTAACTAGTCGAATCTAAAAATTCCAAACTTTTTATTTTTGGCTTCGAACTAAGCCTTAAATTTAACTAAGAAATCATTGTTCATAAAATTTTGTTATGTTTACTTTTTTCTTTTATAAAACATTTGTGCTTAGATAAATTTTACGAATAAATCCAAATGTTGCGAAATCCGTAAATTTTGTAGTAAGCCTAATGCCGCATGTACACTTAGCTTTTTATAAAACATAACTTTTTAAAATATTCTTTTAAATTCCAACTTTTTGTTAAAATTTGTTAACTTAAGTAGTTCAATAAAAAATTTCATTGAATTATTGCATTTATTTCTAATTAAAAAAAAAAAAAAACAAAACATGATTAAATTGTAGTAATTTCATAAAATTTCAGTTTTTTGGTACAATTCAGAGTTTTTGTAAGCTGACATTTTTAGAATTATTTTCTGTTATAAAGCTTTTAGTGTTGCATAAGTTGCACAAAAAGTATAAAACCTGTAAAAAAGCGTAAATTCTGACATAGAACATTATTTGCCAGCATTGTAATATTTTTAGTCAAAGAAAACTGCAATAAATTCCAATCCAATTCCAAAATAAAAATATGAAACTGGACATGCATAAATGTTGTAAGAAATATTAATTCGAGCAAATTTAAATAATTTTTTCACTTTTTTATTTTTTGCAATTTTAATTTAATGCAATTTATTTTAATTTTTTTCTTATTAACCGAATAACTTTGTGACCAAATTTACTTTATATTTCTGATTTGAAGTTTTTTAGTACTTTTTTTAATCAACTTTTTAACAAAATTTTAGGTGAAACATTAAGGTTTTGAACGGAATCTTATTAAATTTAAAGCTTTTCTTTGAATGCTATGTGGAACACTAATTTTTGAAGGGAATCTAATTTCCATTTTTTTATTTTTTTTTGTTTTAAATATTTATTGATTAAATTTCAACTTTGTGACAAAATTTCAATGAAAAAAATAACTTTTTAAAACATAATATAGTTTAGTTTAAGTATTTTTATTTTTACACGCTGTAAAAAGTTTAAGTATAACTGTTACTTATTCGTCGCCACGCTGTATATTGCAAGTGTTTGGTTTTTTCACATTTTTAAAATTTCTTTTAATAAATTCGAAGGTTTTGCTCAATTTCGGTTTTTGGTTAAATTTTTGGCGAATTATTAATTGTTACTAAAATTTAATTAAGTCTTAATTAATTATTAATTGTATTTTTTTTTCAAAAAATTTTAGGTTTTGAATAAACGTTGTTCGAAACACTACTTTCACCGGAATTAAGTTTAAATTTGTTTCATTAATTTGATTTATGAATTCTCGATATTCTATACTATAAAATTTTTTGAAAATTTTCAGTTTAAAAATTAAACTGCTTTCTTAAGAAAAACTTACTGTAATCCCCTTGAAGTCTTATTTAAGCCAAAATTACCATACAACCAACCCCTTTACAAGCCTTTCACTCACTTAAATTTTTCATAGAAAAAATAAATTTGCATAAGCGTGAGTATGTAGTTCAGCATTTCTGCCACAATGCAATGCGTCAAACAAGCGAATAATAGCAACCAACGCAAAAACTGAAAGAAGAGAGGGAGCTCATTTGTGTTGAAACAAAAAAATTCTAAGTGCCATTGACCTCGAATGCATTTGCCTGCAAACGAAAATCCAGCAAAAAAATGTGAAGGGCCACCTGCCCACTTTGCTTAACGGCTACACAGTCAAGCAAATAAATACCTTTCCATACGCCTACGCCAGCTACAACATTTTTTCTTGTAGTTGCTAGGTGGCAGTAGCAACTAACCTAGCGGCACCACCTGCCGGGAGTATTTTTCACACTTTATGTTGGCTTTTTGTACTCGGTCGTAATACATACAAAGCAAATATAAGGTGCGACGGATGATCACTGATGAGCTAAAACTGTTCTAGAGGCAGCAAAGATAGTAGATAGCTGGGGTAAGAAACTACTGTGCCTAAATGTCTTCCTCAAAATAGTTGGAATCTGCTGATGTTTTTGTTAAATAACAGTAATGGAAGAAACTTTCATTATTAGCTGGATTCCCGTTCAAAAATAAGCGATGATCTGAAGACAGCAGAAGCCTAGAGAGAAACCATTCAAGACCTTATGGAATCAAATTTCCGGCTCAAAGAATCAGGCTCACTTGAAAGACTTGCATCTAAGGCAATTATACTTTCTCCTGTCTGCGGTGCGGCGCGACTTTTGCTTCCACTGCATCAGTAGCGTCCATCCACAGTCTGCTTTGATCTCCCGTAGCCAGAAGCGCCTTTAAAATTTGGAAATAGGAGAGTTACATGCAAAATCGCGAGACCGCATGAAATTTCCAGCACCTGTTAAAGCCCCTTGTCTTACGCGATGGAGCCCTAAAGACGTTTGGCCTTAACAGCGGGCCACACTCGCAAGTCAAGCTTTCATGGAAGACTTCAAGGTATTTCACGCTATTGGTATACTATAAAAAGTTATATTCAATCTAAACGCCCATTGTTCACAGCCCTTTGATTAGATTTTTAAATAGCATTGTCATTTACAAGCAAATTGTTGTTAAATTCAATGCCGTTATTCTTTATCGGTTAATACTTAAAGTGAGCGCATACACGCAACACGCGATACCGGCTGGTCCGACCAAATTCAAACGAGTGAATTGAGGCACGCGGTGAGAGAGTTTATATGCCAATAAAAGGACAGCGTGAAAATGCTGCCCACAAAGCTTGGCGAACTTCAATCGAGGACTGGTTTTATTTTCCTAGTCACTCTATTCTTGCTGAACTGGAGAGCGTTCTGTGAGGAAAAAAGTTTCACGGAAGACGATTGCGTGGCGATCGCCGCTAATAGCACCTGCAATTGCACCTACAACGCCTACGAGTCGGTTGTGATTCACTGCAGCGCCAAGTATGAAACGGCACACATACGGATAACAGTACTCGATGGAAAGAATGTAGAGATCAGTTGCCAGGGTCACATTGGCGTGGGCTGCAATGTCACGCATCCCTGCATACCCGCAGAGCTGCTCGCGCGCTTGCCGCCCTTAGGCCGCTTGCACGAAGTCCGCTTTCTCAGCGTGCGATACTGCTTTCCCTTCAGTGAAATTTTGAAGCAGTTGTCGTTGGGGCAGAGCGACATCTTGCAGGTGCATGGCTTGGAATTTATACCCTTACTACAGCGGCGGCATTTCGGCAAGGACCAGACGATGCTGAAAGAAATAGACAGCTTGGAGTTATTAGCGCAGAGCTTACATCATTTGCATGACGAACAATCATTGACGCTGCTCGCACAATTACCATCGACCGCGTTGCCTAAAGAGCAGCAACTAGAGGAAGATATTTTGGGCGCTTTCGTCCAGCTACGCTCACTGACAATCGATACGCATTTCAAGCAGTTGCCAGTTGGTATCTTTCGGCCAGTGGCGCGCACCCTAACTGAGCTGTTTTTGCTAGGATGGCTTCGAGAGTTTCCGCGCGATGCACTCAGTACGCTACGAAACTTGAAGCAGTTGACTATGTCGGGCCACCAACTTGAGTCCCGTTTGCGCGCGGACGATTTCGATGCGCTTTCCACACTTACAAAACTAACGATCTCTTTCCACCGCAAAATGCACTTGTGGAGCTCTATGTGGATTTGAATGAGTTGCGCGTCATTGAAGTAGGCACATTTACGTACGCGCGCCACCTGCGTGATTTGGTACTAAGTCACAACAAACTTGACTGGACGCGCGCTGAATCATGTGTTGTACTCGAGGGGGTACGTAGCTTAGAAATGCTTGGTTTGCAAAACAATTCGGTGCGCTACCTATGCGAACAACTAGGCGCGTCTAATTACACTCTCGCGAATTCCTTACGCTTGCTTGATGTGCGGCAAAATAAATTTACTCATCTAAGCGCGCAACTCTTGCACGCGCTAAATAGGAGTGAAACGCTGCGCTCCATAAAACTGGAGCAGAATCCTTGGGCTTGCGACTGTGAGGCCCAGGCGCTGCACGCGTTTGTGCGTAGCAATCGTGTGCGCTTTCCCGAAGTGATATATGTGAAGTGCAATGAGCCAAAGCAAGTGCCGCTGGTCGAACTCGCTTACCGCGACTTCTGCTTTCCTGATTTGGGTGTCAATTCGATGCTGGTTTTTACTTTAATCTGCGTGTGGGCCTTAGCCTGCTGGTAATCTCCATCGCACTCTGCTACTATAAGTATAAACTGCAGCTGAAAATTTGGCTATACGCGCACGGCGCGTGTCTGCGTTGCATCAGCGAAACTGAATTGGATCGTGATCGCCGGTATGACGCTTTCATCTCTTACACTCACCAAGATGAGCACTTCGTCGAGCATGAACTTCTGCCTGGGTTGGAACAGAGCACACCACCATTCAAGGTGTGCATACACGTGCGCGACTGGGTGGTGGGTGCGTTCATATCTGAACAAATTATCGACTCTGTGGAGCAATCGCGCCGTACGATCATCGTTCTATCGCAGCATTTCATACAATCCGAGTGGGCACTCATGGAATTCCGTATGGCGCATCAGCGCGCGCTCAATGAGGGACGCACGCGCATCATACTGGTGATATATGGCGAATTGACGAACACAGATCTGCTGGATCAGGAGCTGCGCGCATACCTGAAGATGAATACGTACTTGAAGTGGGGCGAGCCGTGGTTTTGGGAAAAGCTGCGCTATGCTATGCCGCATTCGCGAGTCGGCTGGGAGCGTAGTGAACGCGGCGGGAAAGAGCGTTTTAATGAGACTCCACTGCATGCAGCTATGCTGAGGGCATGAACAATGGACGCGCTTTGTGTGGAGGTGTTTGCAGCAGGTTATTGTCTTATTTTTTTGAGAGGAATTGAGTAAAAAAGGCTTATTGAAAATATGTTTTATTGATAGTAAATTGCTGCACTTATCCATACAAACTTTCTTTATTATGTTAGTGAGACCCTATATGAAGACCATACCCGTATCTGAAGATATAAGAGGCGTACAGAGAAGACATTAAGGATCTTACGGGATCGGATCTCTAACTTAATGAACTAGGTTAACTTAAAATACTAGGAGCTAAGGCAAACATACTTCTGCTAGGGACTGCCTAACTGCTTTTATTTCCACGACAGTCGGGCCTACGTAACTCGAACTACTCAGATTTATTTCTGACCAAGGACTGTCACTGGCCAGAAGATTCTTTAAGCTTTGTTTTAGTGGTTGTTGGAGTCCGTATTCCACTTGGAAATGGGCGAGCTACAGCCATAATCGCGAAATCGCATGAAATTTCCAGTACTGGTAAAGGTCTCTCGCCTTACCTGATGGGGACTTTGAGGACGCATACAGGTCGCAGGATGGCCGAACAAATTTTGGAGCACAACGATGGTCAAGTTGCCGATCGGATTTCTAAGAATTATGGCAGCGTGGAAGAATATTGGGCCGGTTCCAAGCGAGAAAGATGGCAAAAAGCGGAGCTATACCTGCAGAAACAGCCTCACCAGACCACCTCACGCTTAGCAGACTGTACCATATCCCCCTCGACGCAGAACTTTACCAGCAAGTACAGATAATGCTACCTGCCGAGATGGCACTCCTTTTGTAAGGTGATGCCAAAGCTGGTAACTCCGAGCCGTCGGAGGGAAGCAGAAGCCCTCATGTAAATATTTGCACATAAATAAGTTAATTGGCAATGAGGGCCCTAGGCTCATAGATGGGGCGCTAAAAATTAGTGAGGTAGTGTTTTTCAATTTAATTGATGGATTTTCTAATTAGACTTAAATGCATGACGGGGCAATGGGAAACTCCATGGCTAATGAGTTGACGAGAAATGGCGCCTGGGCGTGAGCGTAACGAACCAACTGTGGGTTACTTTTGGAAAGTTGAGCGTCATTTCAGTGCAGCTAACGTTGAGTGAAGATCTGGACATATACAATTGCATGGGTTTTTCTTTCCCAAAGTGAACCGACGGCGGTAAAAGCTGCTCTTTATGCTTGCAAAGCTACAGCTTTGGGGGTAGGAACTGAGCCATTTTGAGCTTTGAAGATGGAGGCAGCTAAAATTTTAGCAAAAAAATGTGATGATAAGTAAATACGCAGGCTGAGAAAGAAAGTATGGATGCGTTTGAGTACGTTGGCGAAAATAGTAGAAATATAAACAATAAAAGACAGTGGAGAGACGCTTAACTTCTATGCCTAGAAACGGCAACAATTTGGACGGCGTTCAGATTTATGAGTCGCAAACTTAAGCGAATTAGATTCGATGATCGGTCCATGCAAAAACTTTTACAGAAAGCTTAACAGACGACCAGTACAAATTGGAAAAGAAGCTCAGTTACGTAAGTGTTTCCCAGTTTGCTGCCAGTTTATGAGACCACAGGATTTTCAGCTCATTCAACAAGATTATTCCAGAATGAACGCTTGATTTATAGGCGTACAATTTTCTAAGCTTAGACTGAATCCCAAAGCGCAAGAAATACCTAGAATCAGCGTGGAAACTCCAACGCTGTGACTACTGCTTAGTTCACCTTAAATTAAGGTCATGCATGCGTGGAAGATTTCGTGGAATTTCATGCTATTAGTATACTATAAAAAGTTGTATTCAATCTAATCGCCCATTGCNCACATCCATGCATACCTGCAGCACTGCTCGCGCGCTTACCGCGCTTAGGCGGCATGCACGAGGTCGACTTTCTCAACGTGCGCCACTGCTTGCCGTTTAGCGAAATTTTGAAGCTTCTGGAGCTGCAGCGGAGCGACAAAATGCAGGTGCACGGCTTGAAATTTATACCCTTACTACAGCGGCGGCATTTCGGCAACGACGAGAGTATACTGCAAGGGCTAGACAGCTTGGAGTTATTAGTTATTAGTTTACATCATTTGGATGACGAGCAGTCTTTGATGCTAGTGGCACAGCTTGCGTCCAGCGCTTTGCCTGCAGAGCAGCAGTTGGAGGAGGATATTTTAAGCGCCTTCAGCCAGCTGAGCTCACTGACAATCGTTATGAATTTCAAACAGTTGCCAGTTGGCATTTTTCAGCCAGTTGCGTACACGCTAAGGGAGCTATTTTTGTTAGGACGGCTGCGTGAGTTTCCGCGCGTTGCACTCAGCACATTACGAAATTTGACGCAACTGTTTATGTCGGGCCATCAAATTAATGCGCGTCTGCGCGCGGACGATTTTGATGCCCTCTCCACTCTTACTGAACTAACAGTACGCGGTTGTGGCATTACGGCATTGCCTGCGCGGATTTTCCAACCGCTAGCCGTATTAAAGCATCTCAATATAGTCGGAAACAAGCTGCGCTTGATACCTGCTACGCTATTGGCGCAACAGCGACACCTACAGTTATTGGACCTCAGTGACAATCAGCTGGAGGCGTTGCCGACAGGGCTCTTCGTGTCGACAACTGCGTTGAAAAAGCTTTATTTGACATATAATCGATTGCGTCGCCTAAGCGCAGATCTTTTTCCACCGCAAAATGCACTTGTGGAGCTCTATGTGGATTCGAATGAGTTGCGCGTCATTGAAGCAGGCACGTTTGCGTATGCACGCCACCTGCGCGATTTGGTATTAAGTCACAACAAACATGATTGGACGCGCGCTGAATCATGTGGTGTGCTTGAGTGAGTGCGACTGTGAGGCTCAGGCGTTGCACGCGTTTGTGCGTAGCAATCGCGTACGCTTTCCCGAAGTGATATATGTAAAGTGCAATGAGCCACAGCTGGTGCCGTTGGTTGAGCTCGCTTAACGCGACTTCTGTCTGCCTGATTTAGGCGTCAATTCGACGCTGGTTTTTAGTTTTGTTATTGTGTCAGCGCCTTCCTTGCTGGTGGTCTCCATCGCACTCTGCTACTATAAGTATAAACTGCAGCTAAAGATTTGGCTGTACGCGCACGCCGCGTGTCTGCGTTGCATCAGCGAGGCTGAATTGGATCCCGATACGATACGCTGGTACGACGCTTTCATCTCTTACACTCACCAAGATGAGCACTTCGTCGAGCATGAGCTTTTGCCTGGGCTGGAACAGGGCACACCACCTTTCAAGGTGTGCATACACGTGCGCGACTGGGTGGTGGGCGCGATCCTATCTGAAAAAATTATCGACTCTGTGGAGCAATCGCGCCGTACGATCATCGTTCTATCGCATACGTATGGCGCATCAGCGAGCGCTCAATGAGGGACGCACGCGTATCATACTGGGGATATATGGCGAATTGATGAACACAGACCTGCTGGATCAGGAGCTGCGCGCATATTTGAAGATGAACACCTATCTGAAATGGGACGAGCCGTGGTTTTGGGAAAAGGTGCGCTATGCTATGCCACATTCACGCCGTGGGTGGGATAGCGAGAAGCGCGTAAGTCAGCGCGTTGATAACATTCCCTTGCAAACGTTGATGAGGCGAGCGTAATTAAGTTGTGCCACGCTGTGACAGCAACACAGTGAGAGGCGTAAAATGTCATTGGAAATAAGATGCGCGATAACGCTGCACTGACAACTAGTAATTACAGAGAATTTTTCATATTTAATTTGCATATACACGAGTAAGACACGCTCCACTCGCGACGTCAACACCTCCAATTACTCGTGTTAAACTTTATATCAATTGAATGCTTTCATTATAATATAAAATGCTTGTGCACGCAAATTAACGAATTCAACGATGCATGCAAAAAGTTCACATTCAGTCTATCGCCAGCGACTCGCGCGCTTTGAACGAGTATACTAGCGGCGCAAAAATGCGCCAACCACAAAACGCCACTACTCTGCAAGAAGCTGTAATTGGTCTCTCGGCTTTATTATTGCTGCTCACATGCCACTGGCTGTCTTGCCAGGCTGCTGATAACAACGAACGGGATTTCTCCAGCGACGTTTGCGCCGGGATTGCTGAGAATAGCACCTGCAACTGCACTTACAGCAGCAAATATGATTCAGCTTCTATAGGCTGCAGTAGCGCGGATGGTAACACGCACATACAAATTTCAATTTACGAGAAGACCGATGTGGAGATATTTTGCACACCAGCCGTGGATACGTACCCGACTGTATCCGCAGAGCTGCTGGCGCGCGTACCGC
>NW_016158055.1:154515-168613 GCF_001687245.7 Rhagoletis zephyria | reverse complement strand
ATAAAGATGTGGCGCTGCTAAAAAATATATATGCATGCACATAAGATGAGAAGTACTGCAGTTTCACTTTCTAAAATTTTTATTTATAGAAAAACGCATAGTAAACAAACAATTCGAGGACGGTTCGGTTATTTGTGAAATGATTTTGGGTTATCGTGTCCAAACGCGTGGTCCGAATCAAAAAATTTTAACATATGCGGCTAGTCAAAGGACTAAGCTTTAATTTAAAACAAAGATTTCGGTTTGAAATATGCATTTTTTTTGTAAATTTAGAGGTGGATTTTAAGCAAAAATACTGTGGATCGTGAAAATGCTAATTTTACTCTATTTCGAAATGGTGCCTGTAGAAAGGGCAGGGAGACGAAGGATGACTTTTCTGCAAGTTTATACTGCGCTCTTTCTAATGACTGGAGTTTTAGGTGCCACACTTCTTCCCCCTCCGCTCCCTCCAAAATATCATTGCAGAAATAACCGAACATTTCCCACGCACAACATTAAATCCTCTGTTGTATTGTTTGATTCCTCACAATGTGGCAAGGTAGCTCATAATTTTGTACAATTTATGAAACTTCAAAAACTTATTTTTTGTCAAAAATTTTGAAATGAAACTACCTTCTTTTTGTATCATGCATTCATTCATATGTATGCCCATTAGGGTGGGTCAAAAAAAAATCAAGTAGTTTTTTTTCGGATCCGACACACGAAAACTAGTTCCTAGGTGCCTCTAGAAAGTACTTACAAAATCTGAACTTTTAATATTAACGGGAAGATTATGCTCAGCACAGTTTTCCATTTTCAGTTTAGTCGCATATTTAAATGGTCATATCTTATCACCAATAGATCGTTTAACCAGTTGCATCATCAATATTTATAGGAAATTGAACGCTCTACAAAAATTGTCTCATATACTCTTTTCATTAATCTAACCATCTAAAAGATATTCAAGGTCAAATATTGAGGTATTTTAAGGAAAATAACTTTTTGTTTTGAATTTTGTAACTTACTAAAAAATAATTATTGTCAAATGAGTTTCAATTATTTCTATAGGGAATTAAACGCTCTATAAAAAGGTCTCATGTTGTTGATGTCTATCCATTTAGAAGATATTCGCAGTAGAACTCCAATGCGTACTGATTTTAATAGTTTTTTAATAAATATTTTCAATTTATCCATTTAATTTATGAATTTTGAGATAATTTATGATCTATTTCAGAAAAAGGAGGTTTTTATTTAAGAAATATCATCAAACATATCAGCAGAAAAAAAATAAAATAATTAATTCAATTAAAAAACAGGTACGGCGTATGTAGCACAAAACATTTAAATTAAATAAAATAAACCAAATAATTCATTTAAATTAACTAAAACAAAAAAACTAAAAAATATTTACTGAGGGCCTAGTACCTTGGCCAAATTGTTAATGGCATCCGCGCAGCTTTTCATGCCTTCCCCTAAGGTCTGTATAAAGCTCGCTGAAGTAGCTTGAACTTCAACAAGCCGTGTGAATCCTTCGGCGAGCATCTATTGAAAAAGAATGGTATATAAAAAAATCAAGATACCTTTTAATAACGAGTTATTTGCCTGCATAGCATCCGCCTGCTTTTGAGCAATTTCCATATATTTAATCTGGACTTCGCTTTCGTCCTCCTCCCTCTTCCGCTTCCAACTCCTGCGCGGTGTCTTCTGTGCAGGAGATTTAGGGGTGTACCAATTACATGGGACAGCAGATTCTGGGGATATTTCCGTGAGGATTAGCTCTTCCCCATCCTCCAGGGCCAACTGCAGCTCCTAATTGTAATAAAAAAGGGAGTAAGTATAAAAAATAATAAGAAAAAGTTTGACACAACTTAATAAAAACTTACCTCTTCCATTGGCACATTGTCCACCACCGATTCATGACCCTCTATGTAGTGGCTCCCAACGATGGCAACCGCACGCTGCTCCAGCTCCGTTAAGGGAGCCCGGTTGATGGGCCTGTTGCCGGTTAAACCTGCTGCCTCTTGCGATCGCGCACCCGATTGCTTGTGCGGATTTTTAAACCGCGCCAAACCTTTAAGTGAAAAATGATGTACATTAGCATTATAATAAAATATATGTAGATACATATCGCTCATTTAATTCAATAGTATCATAACTCAAAAAAGCAAAACTGTGTGACAGCTATTCAACATTTCTTGTGTATATAACTCCCGGCTACGCTATCCACAGTATATTCGCGTAGAACTCACTTAAAAAAAAAAGTGAATTCTTCAGACCGAATTTATTAATCAATTAGTGACCGGAAATCACAAAATTAGGTTTTAAAATAAAGTGTAGACCCTTCACTATAAGTGTGCGTAAAATTTGTTGGATCGGGTCACCCATTCGGACAAAATAGCCTGTAATCATTGGACGAATAACTAAACCGCACCCGGTTATTATATTATTGGCACAAACATTTACTAAAACTATTTAACACGCAAAATGCGTGAAAACATCATTCTAGGCTTCAATGAATGTAAGTACACACAAGAAGTGGTGCTCCATCGAGCTCCGCTCTTTGCAGGATGTTAATCAGTGACAAATTGATTACTACTTACCGTGCGCCATTGGTCGGCAGACTTCCCTCCTCCTCCCATGGCGTTTAACCTCACGGCCATTTCCTCCCACTTCTTTTGAAGCTCCAACTTTCCATGGAGCTGCTGGAACTTTCCGCCAGCCAATCCAGGATTCTCCGCAAAGAAGTCCACCATTCCGCTCAGTTGCTCGGCGGAGGCCCGGCTCCTCTTTGTTGCGGCTTTGTTCACTGATAACATGCTGCAAATAAACAAAAGTAAATTATTTATACACTTATATGTAAATTAATAAAATATACTTACTTTGATGGTTTGAATTTTCCTTCGGCGGGAATAAATACAATTAGTCTGTTCCTTTGAACTACGGACTAAAACCTGTGGAACTGTCAAACTACAATTTTACTCTCCCAAGTGAGAGTAAAAGGAGAACAGAAGCAGAAGTGCACGGGAACGCAAAAAGCACTATTTCCTGTAAAAACGTCAGTCGGTTTGTTTACATGTCATTGGTACAACACTGATTTGGCTGAAATATTACTAAATAATTATTAAAATTTATACATATTCAAACATTTCTTTGTTTACTTCCATTTTTTTTACAAATATAAGGTTCTTTGCTTTCACCGCTTTCGGTTTTTGTTTGCATATGCAAATCAGCTGATCGTTTGACACTTTTCATGAACTTACAGGAAAAAAAACTCGGGAGTAAATCCTGTAAATTCTGACTAGGAACAGTTGCTCAGTTACTCTCTCAAAAGTGTTCCCACTTACAGGTTTTATGTCCATAGGAACGACTTCCTGTAAGTTCTGACTAAATCCTGTAAACCGGACTGCTATTGGAACAGACTAAATGTTTTTTTTGCATTCCTCTTTGTACTTTTCGCATATTTGACGTTTAGTTTGACAGGGATGCCACTTTTTATCAATTTAAATAGATGGCGAAAGTCAGCTGTTTAGGGTTGTTAAATGTAGGTTTTTGAATCGCACAATCGTTATTACAAACAAAAAAATTTTTAGTTTACAACTCGTCGAGTTGCATTGTTAAAATTTAGTGAATCCCACTACTGAAATGCAAAAATACGTAACAAACAACGTCTCTGAAATACAAAAAGTCGTATCTAATAAAAATTCGAAATTCAGTTTTTGATTGATATCATGGATTTCATCGAATTTCAACTCCCACATCAGTTATGGCGTTATTACGTCTTTTTGCATTTCAGGTGACGATATATTCGTTTCAATCACTTCAAATGGGGCTCTTTGGGGAATTTATTTTAAGGAAAAATTTAAAAAACAGTAATTTTGTTTACTTCTCGGGCAATATTTTTTACATAGATAAATATGTACATTGGATCCTTGCTTAAAGGCCTCTTAAAGGCCCTTCTTTGCTATTTAAAGTGAAAGATTAAGCTCCTACAATAGGGATTTACAGCAGAAATCTTCAACATTTAGCTATAAAGAGAATCGATGCTGAAATATTTAAAAAGCTATAGGTCTGACCTTTAATTAGGTAAGAATTACGTAATTATCTGGAACCCTCATCATTCGTGATTCCAATAATTCAAATGCTTATAAAAAACGGGGTGCTTTTTTAAAAAAATAACAATATTCTGATCCGATTCGGCTGGCAGCCAGGATCTTAAAAATATAATTTTGTTCAAAATTTTCATTCCTGGAAAATAATAATTTATTTTCCATATCCGAAAATAATAATTTATCCATATCCACCNTCATCATTCGTGATTCCAATAATTCAAATGCTTATAAAAAACGGGGTGCTTTTTTAAAAAAATAACAATATTCTGATCCGATTCGGCTGGCAGCCAGGATCTTAAAAATATAATTTTGTTCAAAATTTTCATTCCTGGAATAAAATATCTAGCTCGCTATGAGCACAAATTCTTCAAACCAGGCGCAGAAGAAACCATTAAAAATGAATTACAAAAACTAAAATCGAAAAAAGCTGATGACGTTACAAGTTCCCCAAATTCTGAAACTGCCAAAGGATTGAGAATGAAGAATTCTTTTTAAAAAGATTCAGAAAAACCTGACACATCTGATTTGGTTTGTAAGCGATGTTTAAACAACGATCTCACCATTATGCTAGATTCTTCAAGTCAACATGAAAGTCAGGAGGATACATCCGACATTTGCAGCCCCCGATGCAATTCTCATAAAACTTTCAATTTTTAAATTCAAGTACTAAATAAAGTAAACATTATTAAAAATTACTAACTTTTAAATTTTTTTATTTACCTAAATAACTTAGCTTAGTACCTGGTTATTTCGCATCCGCGGATGTCTAAAATTTCACATTCGCAACATCCCTATTCCCTACATCACCTTCGGCCATTCTTTTAAAGAAATTTTTAATGTACAGACACGACTTTTCTACATTTTTATTATAGTATGAACTTTTCTGGAATCGTTTTAAAGCAATTGAAAAATTGTATTGGTGATATAGTTATGGAACTGAGTGTATGTATCTATGTAGTACGTCTGTATCAGGGCTGCCGCTTTAAAATTTTTTTCCTTACCAAGATTTTTACAATGCATTAAAAATAGTTGCCAAAATTTTCCCAAAGTTACAAAAACTTACCAAAAATTTAAAAACATAAAGAAAGCTTGATTTTTAATCGCTTTAATACAAATGAAATAAATTTGTGAATAACAATAAAAAAAAACAACAAAATACTTAGAATTGAGATCATTTCAGTAATATGTAATACAATTGGTACGCATGTTTTTACATTCATATGTTTATGAATAGAAACAAATGTTTGTGTATACATATATACATTCATCATAATAAATTAATAAAATGTGATTTCAGTTTAATATTTTTAATATTCAAGAAAACTTCTTTACTAACTGACTAAAAATTGCTTAAATCAACTTACTTGTCCATAATTGTCCACAAACGCTCCCCTAAAAAAGCACGTACAGGGGCGATTCCACCGTCACGGGTTGGACATTTGTACAGAACAAAAATTTCTTTCTTGTTTAAATTTAAGTATACAGTACTCAATAATTCTACATTTTGATAAAGCTACCCCTAATTGACTATTATATGAGTTATTACACAATACGGAAAAACAGCTTACTTTTACATGGAAAAAATCAGATTTATTTCTTCTGTCACGGGTGTGACAAAAAAAAGAACCTGCTTCTTGGAGCAGATATATTTTACGGAAACCCTGCAAATTTATTTCACTTTTCTGTGTGAACTTGAAGTCTTTTACTACAAACTTGATTTCAAAACGTAAAAATGGTAATAAAAATGCATTTAAAGGTTTAATTTGTTATTATTTGGTTGATTCAAGATTTTTACAAATGTGTGGACGTTTGTTAGTTTTATAAAGAAAATAATTTTCGCACTGAGGTCCACTTTCCCATGGAACCTCCCAGAACATATAGCAACATTCGACTTGCACAGGTAAAATTCTTGATTTTAAGTTTAGGAGTATAATAATCTTTTACCCAAATTACTAACTGTAAATATACAGGTGGAAACCGATATTTAATGCGCGCATCGGTTATCAGATTATAAAATCAAAAAGACATATGCCTTTTTCGTAGAATTTTTTGATGTCTCGTGCTTTACTTTGCAGGATCCCTCGTCACTTATTTTGGGACTTTTCGGAAATTTTTGGTGATCTTTTTCGGGATTTTCTGTGTATTGACTTTTTGGGGTTTTCAGGACTTTTCGGAATACATACTTCGCGTTTTTTTTGCTGGTAACATTGTCGCTTTTTTCAGAATTTTTGGTACTTTTCGGAATTTGCGGTACTTTTCGGAATTTGCGGTACTTTTCGGATTATTTCGACGATGTAACAAACACGAAACACAACCTCAACTTCTGTAATTAAATATAACAACTTTTAGCTTTTTTGTCACGGGTGGGACAAGACCATTACTGCTTAATAATAACTCATAATATAGATAAAGCAGTCAGACAATTTAATAAATAACACAATTTTATTAAAAGCAGATGAGTTCTACTATATTTTTTTCTTACCAAACACTTGAATTATGAATCGCAAATTATTTGACAGTGCATTCAACACAACTTACTTTAATCTCAATCAAAAAATTTACTTAGAACTTCATTTCAAAACCTTAAAAATGTAATAAAAATGCATTTAAAGCTTTAAGTTGTTATTTTTTGGTTGATCCAAGATTTTTAAAAATCTCTTATCCACACGTTTGTTAGTTTTATAAAGAAAATAATTTTTGCACTGAGGTTCACTTTCCCATGGAATCTCCCACAGGATGGACTTTCCACGAAAATAAACGTTTGTCTTAAGAATTTGAAAGCATCCAAATTGCCAGGTGGTACGAATAAATTAATTGAAATGGTCATTCACAGTAATTCAAAGTTTCAAAGTGTCAACATTGCCATCTAGTAGTTATGAATTAATTGAAATGCTCATTCACAACAATTCCGATTTAAATTAAAGAGTAAAAAAGGGAACCTGATAATGGCAAATAGTAGCATATGTAATTTCATTTCTAAAGATATTTGAAAATGTTCGGTAGAAGTTAAACAACTTACCAACAAGTTACCAACTCAAATTTGCGAAGGTAAAAGTGATCAGTTTTGGTAGAATTCTACCAAAACGGCAGCCCTGGTCTGTATGTACATATATCTTAAAATACATTCAAACCCTTCATAAAGATTCTTGGATGTTACTCTTCATTTATAACCACGGTTGCCACACGACAAAAAATTTTCTGACCAGAATTTACAAAAAAAGTTGCCTAAAAGTTACCAAGTAAAAAAACAACGTTTTATTATACAATAAACTGTAAAAACAAACCTCGTTTATTTGCCATAAATAAGACATGGATACAATAAATAGTTTTATAACAAGAAAACTAAACAAATTAATTTTACATATGAGGGCATGAGGGGCAGAGGAGCCTTTCTACAAAAACATTTTAAATAATATGAGAGAGGATCTATAAAAAATAAATGCGGTACTTTACTAAAGATTCATTGCACCTACGTGATTCTACATATTATAGTAAAAGAAAACTCGAGCTATTACCGTTTCGATGCTGGTAATGCAATTTAAGGTGCACCTCAACTTTTTTTGAAATGTCAGTTAAGCTATTCTGGCGCTCAAGGCCTAATATAATAGATACATTTACTTACGTATATAAATACATTTTTATTCAATCTCTGTATACGTACGTAACAAAAATAACAGCACACAAATATTTTTCATAAAAACGTCCTTTAATCTTTTTCTTTTGAACGGGATCTTAGCCTCAGAACAAAAAAAAAAAATATTAAAAAAAAATCTACTTAAGTGCATATACCGAAGCGCCAAAGAGCCCAAATACACCGCACAGACTGCTGTTCAAACTTTCTTTTTCATTTCCTCAACATATGGATCAAAGATCTGTCAATAAATATTGAACGTGTGGCATATTTCGTGATATCAATTCACGGCTCGGCATTTCGCGTTGCATTTCGAACAAACTGTGATAAATTAACGAGTAGACTGCCCAGCGATAATTTGTTTCGATATGTAGTTAGCTTTTTTTTGGCTGAGCGCTATGTTGCCTGATCAATGCAATTGTTTATAGTAGCGTTGTCACCGCTACACAGAACCAAAGTACAATTTATCAAATTAATCCCACTTTTTGGCCTGACTTTATACACGGCAAACTTACCAAAAGTTACCAAAATATAAGGAAAGTTGCCAAGTTACCAAGCACTCGAAAAGTTACCTATTTTGGTCACAAGTGACCAAATGTGGCAACCGTGTTTATAACTCGATCATATTTAGATTACTTTAGTTCCGAAAAAAGATACTTTTTTCTCTTTTGATCACAAAATTCTCTTGCGTATTTCTCTTTTAAGCTGTACTCTTGTAATTGATTTGATTTGAAACTCTTCAGTTCGTTTTCTCTTTAATATATTTGCTTTTATAATATACACATAAATTCGTCATAAAATGGTGTGTTGTGGACAAATAAATAAAGCAAACCGTGGACTTTGATCTTTTACCTGTAGTTTCGCGTATTAGCTCGGCAGAGCTACTACCTCTTTATACAGAAAAATTTAAGAAAATGTACATATGTATGTGCATAAGTATGTGCACGTACATACTTACATTTGTANTTTACCTGTAGTTTCGCGTATTAGCTCGGCAGAGCTACTACCTCTTTATATAGAAAAATTTAAGAAAATGTACATATGTATGTGCATAAGTATGTGCACGTACATACTTACATTTGTTTATACATAGCAACTTCCCTGTTGGGAATTTCGTAGTCGATTAATAAAATAGCTGGGTACGGTGACCACAGTGTTGGCATTTTTGGTACAATTGTACTTTTTTGATACAATTTCGTTTACAATATACTTTCCTACTACACAGTACTTTTTAGCACAGTTTTGTGATGAATACCATAAATATATAGCTCTGAAAATTCACTGCATGAAATTTTTTGAAGTGAAACTTCTTAATCGAGTTCGGACATGGTTGCGTTAAATATTTAACACCAAGTCATAAAATCTGTATCGTTCGCTCGATTTTAGGGTTGCCAGATTTTTTATGCGTGATATCAGTACGTTAAACTTTTTCATGCTAAAAAAATCAGTACTTTTCAGTACATTTTTATTCAAAGCAAAATTATGAATGTAAGTAATAGATAATACTTTAAACCGCCAGAATACTTGTTTTTGACAAGATTTTGGTATATAAATTAAATATAGTTCATACAAAATAAGTGTTATTAATTTTCACATGAGTGTACACTAGGATTGTTAATCCCGGGATCCCAGGATCCCGGCCTTTTTAAGGTCCCAAAACTCCCGGGATTCTTGGAAACTAGTCCCGGGATTTTCGGTATTTGTAATTTGCACTGATGGCAATAATAGAAACTCCTTTTCTTGACCAGTATTGGCTATGCAGTGGTCGTCCAGTATAACGAATGCCTATATAACGAACGCTCCAAATAAAGAATGCCTTTTTCAAATGCATTCATTACTCTTAATAAGGAACGGTTGAAAAAAGGAGTATTCTATATAACGAACGCTTGTTTATTTTGTGTGCTTGAATGACATGATATTGCATGATTTTTGCGTACGTGGAATTACCATCGGTTCAAAAGAATAACTTATTACAAGTGATCGCATTTATTGAACTGGAAAAATACCTCCGTCGCGTAACCGTTTGTTATTTATGGGGTGAAAAAAAAATAAAACACATTAAGGGAAATTGGAATATGTGGCTCATATGCAGGGGCGGCGAAACGCCCCTCTGCTGGTGGCAGGAGTATAGAGGTAAAGAAAATAGGTTGCCGATGTAATTGAGAAGGTTAACAGATTTCGTTAGAAAAACTTATTATTCCGTGTATAATTATACATACATTTATTTTTCATCCATACTATGTACATATGTACATATATATTTCCTGGAAATTATCATTTAATCAAATTTCAAAAAAATTGTATTTGTGCAGTGAAAACACAGCCATTCGTTTTGAATTTCGAGAAATGAAGTCATTCATGAGTTCATGGATAAGAATGCAATATTGCTAGTAACCAGAGTGTCCAGATTTGGCGATTTCGCGCCAATTTGGCGATTTTTTTTGGATATTTTCGCGTAAAAATTTAGGAAATCGCCATTGGCGATTTTTGGCAATTTTTTTCCCTTCAAATAAATTTTTCCGAATTATAAAAATATACAAAACTTAGTTTTCCAATATAATTTTACAGAAGAGGCTAATGAACTGCGTGATAAACTTGACTTAACAAAAATAAAAACTAAAAAATTTTGATCACCCTAATCGAAGAACTTTTGAAACGATTACCTAGTCAATTAAATACTTTTAAAAAAGCTTTTATTTTGTCACCAGAAAAGTTCGTGAATCACAAGATGGCGAGTTTCAGGGACCTTCCAATTCACTATTTAACTTTGAAGGAAAGAAAAACAGCGGAAACTGAATATTTAAATCTATTAACTTTCCCACGGAATAACTTTTCTCAGAACCATTCCATCCGACTCTGCAGAATTTTGGATAATTGCTTACGGAGTGAAAACCGCAACAGGCAATAAAATGTTTGGAAATATAAGNAGCGGAAACTGAATATTTAAATCTTTTAACTTTCCCATGGAATAACTTTTCTCAGAACCATTCCATCCGACTCTGAAGAATTTTGGATAATTCCTTACGGAGTGAAAACGGCAACAGGCAATAAAATGTTTGGAAATATAAGTAAATTCATTTTATTATCCTTGCCGCACTCACATGCTTTGTTGACAAAGAACAACAAAAACCAAGATTCGAAATAGGATGCTGTTGGAAAGCCTTAATTTAATAGTANTAATTTTGAATAATTGCTTGCGGAGTGAAAACCGCAACCGGCAATAAAATGTTTGGAAATATAAGTAAATTCATGTTATTATCCTTGCCCCACTCACTTGCTTTGTTGACAAATCACAACAAAAACTAAGATTCGAAATAGGATGATGTTGGAAAGCCTTGATTCAATAGTTCGAATAAAGTGTTATATGAAGGATAATAGTTTCTGCAGCAAAACGTTTCCAATATCAAACAGTATGTTATCAAGGTTGAGTAGCTCAATATATGACAACAGAAATGTAAATCATTCAGACACGATAGGTGATTTTAAAGAAATTGTGGAAATAGCTGATCTCGCCTTATTATAGGTTGTTATTTAATTTTTAGCGCCGAGCTCTTAAAAGCGGATTGTGCGATTAATCAATTAATATGAGTTATAATAAATTTAATAATTGCGCAGTCCTATTGCAAAATGTGTTGAAACAAATACTTTTAAAAAGTATGCGTATTTTTAAAGAAAATTTTTTGTAGATCACTATTATATAAGTGATTTGTGTTATTTATTATTAACCCTTAATTAGGCGCATAAAGAAAATCACACAATTAGTCGCATGGGGTCCGCAGTGACCCCAATAAAATTGTTGAAAAAAGAGTTTTCAAAATAAAAAAAGTGGAAAAGGAAAGGAAGTGTGTATTAACAAAAATATTAAAGTACTCTATTATCGTTAACTTAAAAAAGAAAAACATAATTTCGACTTCAAACTTAAAAAAAAAATTTAAAACTTACTTCCGCGAAAAAATGTTACGAGCGAGTAGCGACACATGTGTACACGACGATGTTCTAACCGTAACTAAATATATAAAACGAAATGTATTTTGTCATAAATATTAAAGCTCTTTATTATAGTTAACTTTAAGAAAGAAAAGCATAACTTTGACTTCAAACATAGATACAAAAATAAAAACTAAAAAATGTTACATCAGTGGTCGCATGGGGTCAGGGCTTAAAAGAGTAGCGACAAATGTGTACTCGCCGATGTTCTGGCCGTGACTTATTTACGTACCCCGCGGGGAGTTAGGAAGCTAGACAGAGCGCGAGCACGCTCCAAGCACTACAAGACATTTTTTTTTCAACTTGAAATGACCTTGACCCCATGCACCTAATTAAGGGTTAAATGTATTATATTCGTTTTTGGTTTTAAAAACTATATTATAACAAGATCTAATTTTTAAAATAAAAGATTTGTCAAATCGACTTCATGAATTTTATTTAAAAAAAATTGGCGATTTTTTTTCAGAAATTGCGCTTTTTTTTAAACAATCTGGACACTCTGCTAGTAACCACATTCTCAAAATGTAAAGTTCTGAACACATTGAAAACGACGAGCTACGGACCACAGCTTCCAATTTGTTATCTTCATTATCTAAACGCTTCGTCGATGAGGACATGATTTTGTTGAACGCGGCACCGACATCATGAATTTGTATGAGTTTGACATAAAAGAAGAGGAAGAACGTTATCTGTCGCTGGAAAAATAAAAATAGACTAATCTGGCCACAACCACAGTCGTCGCGTAGCCCAGTCGTCGCCAAAATAATTATCTACATAAGAGTACGTGTTAAAATAATTTGACAGCTGTGGTCCGTAGCTCGTCGTTTTCATTGTGTTCGGGCTATAATAGTATTAGTGTGCCCATCACTGATTTAAAGAAATGTCTTGTCGTCCATCTCCGCTGTAGCGTATGTAGTGCATATTTTTAGGCGCAGGATGTCTAGACTTTTGCATAGGAACTTTGATTTTAATCTATAATTATATCTAAAAATGGTGCCTGGACATACAACATTGGAAGTTGATAAAGGCGTTGTAAAATAAAAAGGCGGCAGCGGTGGCGTAAACCTACTCCACTCTGTACCCCTTGACAATTATTTATCTCTTCATTAATACCGAATGGTGCTGTTATTTTTTTCTGTGATATGGGAAATTTTACATATGTAGATGTTTCTCTAGAAATTTACCGTAATCACATCTTAACTTTATAGTACAAAGTCCAGAAAATATCTTTGTTTATATTTACTTCATATGAGTTGTAATTCCTTGTGGAAATGCCTCAGACGACATTTTAAAAAGCACTATTGTCGAAGTGAAAAAAAAACAATTCAGCCAATAATGTTGATACGACTAAATACTTAAGTACATTTGTACTCACATACATATCTACAAATTATATAAAAATGAACCGGGACTGTACGATAAGCGATTCAGTTGGCTTATCAATACCGACTAGGATTATTGTATTGATGTATGAATTTATGTATGTAAATATGTATATGGAAAGCATTGATAAATGGAAATTCTCTACATACATAGTATATAAAAATTAAATAATAATATTCTCAAAGAGAAAACATATGCATGTAAATATATATACATAAATACTTGGTATGTTCATATACATATATATACATACATTAGACTGCATCACCAAAAAAAGTTCCGAGTTTTCCGCCGGAATTACAAAATTTATTATATTTGAATACGTCCACCAAAATATTTTGGAAAAATATTAAGACTTACGTGAGTTGGACCGATTTGAAAATACCTCCAAAAATGGAGTTTTATGAATAAAAATAGTTTCTTAAAGAACTTTTTGACAAAAATTCCCTGAGATGACAAAAAAGATTAAGCTTAAAAAATCTGCATAAAAATATTTAAAAAGCTTTTCAACGGAATAGTAATAATTAGATTTTTGGGGCTGGTTTTTAACTTTTCACAAAGATTGATTTACGAAAAACTTGGGCCAACAAAAACTGGGCCAAAACTATTTTTATTTAGACTTATGGGGTCTCAGTAGAAAGGTATTTTCCCACTCTTTTTATTTCTGTGCAAAAAAAGTCACTCGTGTCCCAAGTTTTTTTTTTTTTTCAAATACCAACACACCTTAATTCAGGTTGGAATGACGCTCGTTCATCCTTCCTTTCTCTTTCATCCTTTTAATGAGTTTATTAGCAAAGAAATAAAAAGGGTAACAAAATGCCTTTTCAATGATACCTCACAAGTCTAAATTGGAAAAGTTTAGGTTCAATTATTCAAGTTTTTATTATACCAATCTTTGAAAAAAGTTAAAATAAATAATATAAAAAAAAACTTTTTAATATACAACGCTTTTATAAATGGACTAAAAAGTAGAAAATAATATTTCTCAGTCCCATAGAATTTGTTTTGA
>NW_016158055.1:148647-154116 GCF_001687245.7 Rhagoletis zephyria | reverse complement strand
GAAATGGCGTGTCGTCTATTTCCGCTGTAGCGAACGTAGTACATAGGGCGACATCTAGATGTCATCTACCTCGCCCTATTCACTACAGATGTCGCCCTATGCACTAGACTTTTTTATAGGAACTTTGCAAAGCAAAGGTTTTATGGTGTCGGACACACAACATTGAAAGTTTCTGGATCCACAACATTGAAAGTTTCTGGAGCCACAACATTGCAAGTTGATAAAAGCGTTGTAAAATAGCACCAAAAATCTCATTATTACGATTCCATTGACATTTTTTAAATTATTATTTTTGATATTTCTATGCAAGTTTTTTAAGCTTAAACCGTTTCGTCATTTGAGGTATTTTCAAATCGGTCCAGCTCACGTAAATCTTAATATTTTTCCGAAGTATTTGGGTGGAGTGATGCAGTCTAATATACATATGTACATAAATATGGATGTATGCTTCGTAAATATTTACATACTCGTACTTTGTTTCTATCTGTAACATATGCCACTGATTACAGGGAAAAGCGAGAATGTGTGATTAGGGCCGTTATTACAGCGCGAGACAAGAGTTGTTTACAAAAGTATTTTTTTTGTTCTATTATACAAATCTCGTTACTAGGGATTTTAATATATTTTATTTTAAACGTATCCAATGGGTGTCAATACTTGTAGACTGTAATGTAATGCAAAGGCTTCATACAACCCTGCGTATTATGGGCAACTAATGATAAAGGGACCTACACACACTCGATATATTCATCAATCATTAAGGGGAGTCACTAGTAGTGCATTTTTCTTAAAGGATTGTAAATAATTACATATTGGCAATGGAAATTCAACTTTGTGATTGGTATATGCGAGAATTTATGCGTATGTATTGGTCGCCACTCTACAATTTCGTTTCCTCTACAAGTTTTAATTTGAATGGGGAAACTCATATTACAGAAAAATGACCCGTTTTACATTAATGCGCAAACGAGCTGAAACTTCTCGAGGCTATCCACTTACATGCCGACTATGCGGCATGAAGCACCCCCTGCGGCTTTTCCGAAGATCGCCTACGCGAAGTTCTCATTCATAGGTACTGCACTAATTGTTTGGCGGGAACCCACCGCGCAGCACACTGCCTGAATGATGGGAAATGCCGGCGGTGCGGAGAGCAACATCATACGTTGCTACACATTACGTCACACGCCGAGAAAACACGTTCCAATCGTCGTCCACAGAGGAAAGTTATTATTGAAGACGAAGACAGTGATGCGATCTCTTTGATAGCGTCAGAGGCCGGAACGGAAACCAGTGCTTTCCGCCCAGACCTGGCGGAGGGAGAAGTGCTCCAAGCTGGAGCGGAAACTAGTGCTTTCCGCCCAGAGGAAGCGGCCAGAAGGGGGTCCATCGAACTCCATCTAGATTCGACTAGCGAGCAAGAATTGGAGCCCCAGAATTGCGGACAGCTCCAGAGATATGAGCGACGGGAGCTAAGCGGATTGGAAACGAGAGCTTTCCAACCGCGAGACAATAGATCGCATCGCCGAACTCGACGTCGGAGTAACCGCCCACGGCATCAGCGTCAGAACGGGAGAGTGGAATCCTACGCATTCCACCTCCCTGCAAGAAGCGGATTTCGTTCTGGGCAAGTAGAGGCACCAATGCATCCAGTCCGACAGCTTACTGCAGTTGCGCCGACAGCTATAGTAAGAATAGAAGCTGGAGGCCGTTTGCATATGGTAAGAGCCTCAATAGATGCATGCGCCACAACCTCTATAATAGCAGCGAGGATGTTTCATCAAGATGCGGGGAAAACACGGAAATTCCGTCACCTTGACGTCACACGCGGTAGCCGTTCGCAATTACCGTCAAAGAACCCCGCTAACAAGCCTCGATGCCACGACTGCCGCTCCATACCACAATTTGAGATTGGCGGATCCCCGGTTTAACATCGCAGCACCAGTTCAGTTAATCCTCGGTGCAGAGGTATTCCCAAAAATTTTACTGGGCGCCATTCCTGCTGGGACTCTGGGCCCATTACTAGCGCAAAACACCATATTTGGATGGGTACTATCTGGTGCTTGCTAACTTTTATTTTGCATTTTATATTTTGCATTGCACATTTTTCCTTTTTTTTACTACTACATTTGTTTTTTTTTTAAATTGGATAATCTTGAAATTTTGAATTTAATGTATGAAATATACGCAAGTGCCTGTGAATTGTAAACCACGCTTTTTATTGTGAATTTTTCCTTTTCCATATTTTTTTTTCTTTTAGATTATAGGTATGACCATTCCGGAAAAGAGGCATTTACTTAGTTTTAGTTTTTTTAAAGTAAGCAATGAAGCTTGGTGGCTGGACTACAACAATTTATCTTTGCTTGCCGCAAGGGGGCCGGCATGTTTAGGCCGGCGTCCTAAACAATTCCATTTACGCCCCGTCCTAATAATTAACACTGTGTATAAGACACAACAGTTAGCTATAAACTATCTATGTTAAAGTTTCCCTTGCGGGTTAAAACCGTTTTCCTTGGGCTACATTACTTAGCAGAAAAAAGAACGGATTTTACTTACCTAGCGAGTATCCAAGTAAGCAGACGTCCTCGAGCCACCACGCCTCATCGCTTTTCAAAGCTAAGGTAATATTGGAAAATTATTACAAATATATTGGAACAATAAACTGTATAGTTTTGAAATGTATTATTAATAAACATCACCGTGTTTTTCCTTTTTCTTTACTTCATTAAACATTGGCGCGAACGTGCAACTGCTCCTTGCCACAAACTCGGCCAATGTACAGGCGGATTGCTGTTTCCGCCCTTCCCTTTTAAAGCGTGAATGATGTATTAGGAACGTACCCATTCTACGTGACCTACATTATGCAATTTTCAAAGTTCAAATGCTGAATAAATTTTTACTTAGCTTACTTCGATTCTCTACAAAAAGGGTCCATATACCAAATTATGTAGGACTAATACTTTCGAAGATACTTGCAATTTTATTTAAAAAAAAATGTATCAATTAATGTTTTTATTAATTTTTATTTTTTGTGCACATTGAACTTTAATGGACTTGGGCGAGCCTAAGATATTGACCAAAAATTGTCATCTTTCACACAGATTGTTTTTAGAGCATAATGAACCATACTTTTGCTATTACCATTCGAAATTCTAAAAAAGCGGATTTTCGGCTCACGCTAATGCATACCTCTAATTACGAGTGGAAAAAATACTATCAAGATAAAACTTATGTCAAAATATATCGTAACCAGAACTTAATATAGTCCTGCTAGTTTTATTAACACTTATTTTCCATCTCAGTCATCTCCAACAAACACGTTTCCAGCATGAATCCACTCGGATACATCGCAGATCACGGGGGCGGTAACATCGGGAGTTTCCACAGACATGATTATTATCTCTTCATTGACAGCCTCGACATCTATCCACTCCTTGCGTTCCTTCATGACAAACAAGGAACCCGCAGAGGTCGCACGTGAGACATATCATCCATCGGACCATCATGCACGTTTTTTCGATGGTTGTTCATAGAAAATTTTAAGGCAAAATAAATTCAGCACGGCTCCATATAAAAAGTGGGCAAAAATACAATTATGGACGGATTTAAATGAAAACTTTCCTAGCGAACTTGAGGACGCTGAATTCAAAAATGAAATTTTTTGATACCTTTCATCTTTCTCTGTAAATGTAGTTTAAAGTTCAAAATTTGGATTCTTCTTGCATTTACATATAGTTCATTCCATTTTCAAAAGTGAGGTGTCAGTTTACAGGGACTAGTCTGTAGAATTCAAATTATTTAATAAGTTAAATGAATTAGATATTATAATGTGGGTATCAATCGACATGGGTTTGAAAATACTTTACTGTACCACTGTCAGTGATAGAAAAGTAAGCACAATAGCGCCATTTTTGGCACTTTCATTCACAGAGGCACTTTTGGCACAATTCGTCTTGTAATAAATAATAATAAAAGGCCACTATATAACAAAAAATTACATACCACATTATAGATTAAAAAGATAGAACAAGTGAAAATAAAAGCTCTAAAAAATTAAAATAAGGCCCGTGAGAAATATTTACAAACCGCTGAATTCTATTGTGAATACGCAGTACGAAAAGTAAGTTTTCGCAACAGAAAGCTTTTATTTTCAGAATTTTCAGAAAGATTCGAAGTTTGCAGTTTTATAATCCATTACATAAAAGTGCAAATTTCTGCAATATTCCGATAATTTTTGATATTTTTTTTCTGACGGTGTCATGCATTTTCATCCATTAAAAATTTTCGAACACACTTTATATGGAAAAAATGCATGAAATTTGAAAACTTGGAATCTCCTTAAAAATTCTGAATTCAAAGTTTGTTGTTGGGAAAACCCGATGAATTTTTATAATTTTTGTGCAAAGTTTGAAATGCCGATTTTTGTAAATATATTGTGTTTATTAAATTATGGATTAGACTTTTATATAAAATTATTCGAAAAATAACCAATGAACAGAATAGGCGAAACTGGTCAAAATGTCTCACTGCCATTATTTCGTATATAGGTCCCTATGTACATATATATGTGTAAAAATACCATAATACCTATATTTCGGTGTATTTCCCCTCCGTAATTGGAATTCTGTGGAATTTTAATATGAACTTACAGTATCGGCCATATCTATAGAACGCCATTTCAAAGTGATATTGTGTGCTACTTATGTTTATTTATTTATTTTTAAGAATTTTCAATTAAAATATAGTTCTTTCTCTAACGAACCCCATATAAACCCAAGTTTAACAATTTGTAGAATACTACAAACAAGTGCAACAAATTTTCATATAAATTTCAAACTTTTTTCTCGGAAGTGGTAGAATTTTTCTGAATACACAGTTTTATAGCCCCTGCAATTTTAGTCTGATAATGTGCAAATTTCAAGTGGCTACGAATTACCGTTGATTTTTTAGAATTTTTTTCGACAAAGGTGTTGCGGTTTTCTTCCATATACAAATAAATTGAGTTTATTTATTATATGGAAGCCAATGCGATAAATTGCAGGGGCTAAAAAACTGTGTACTCAAAAAAATTCTAACACTTCCGAGAAAAAAGTTTGAAATTTAGGTGAAATTTTGTTGCACTTTTTTGAAGTTTTCCACAAATTGTTAAACTTGGGTATATATGGGGTTTGTCTGAGAATGAACTAAATTTTAATTGAAAATTCTTAAAAATAAATAAATAAACATAAGTGGCACACAATATCACTTTGAAATGGCGTGCTATAGATATGACCGATACTGTATGTATATGTCTACGGAATCCTTCATAAAAGTGATTTACTGTGATAATTTAGCTAAGTAATAATTACACTGGACCACAAATTTCAACTTTTTCTCTTTACCAGAAACGCCGTTATGAAATTCTTATGTAAAATCACCCCCTGATTCCGAAAATCAAGGTTATTTTTAATTCTATGGTACCGTTTTTGAGAT
>NW_016158055.1:101792-145585 GCF_001687245.7 Rhagoletis zephyria | reverse complement strand
AAAATTGTTAGAGTTAAGCTCACATATAAAATTGGAAACAAATGTAAAATCCTACTTTTATAAGTGTCGAATAATGTTTAGGATAAAAAATTTATATATAATAATAAACGCACAAAAGCATAAAACATGGGCAATTAAAAACAAGAAAATTGCTAAAACTATTTTATAAAGAATTTGTTTTATTTTATTGACAAAATATATATATTCCAGGTAATGTAAGGAATACAAAAATATAATCGAAATAAAAGCCTAGGGCATCAGTGCTGACAAGATACATGCAAAACTAAGGGTTAATTCGTTTGTTTATACTTTTTGACATAATAGTACCTTAAAAGAGAGCCCCACTGAATTGTCAATCACACCTTGTTTAATACACCTTGGTGTTATGCACGCACATTTTCGTACTCTCATTCTCTCATCTCTCTCCCGCGCCAAATATTTTATTGTTGGTTGTCGAGCGTTCACTTTGTGTTTCTCTCTCACATGGAAAGCATCTACTTTTTTAGTAATGCCGTGATTACCTGTGCGATGCGCTATTACTACCGTCTTAGTACATTTGGGAAAAATACTCTTACAATACGGAACATATTTAATGCTTACGATGTATACAATGCAAATGACATTTTGGTAGTCGGCCTAAGTCTCAAGGTCAGACCCTAGCTAGAGGATTGCTATACGCATGGCGTATTGAATAGATCATGATTTTGCTCAAATACCAAGTTAAAGTTAACTACCAAAAGCAATGCATGTGGTTTTTAGAATAGAGAAATATGCAGAATTTTGAGACCACGGAGCACCCGATTTTCGGGGATTATTACTAGTATAAAATAATTTGTATGTATTTAGGCATTTAGATCTTATTTAAACAGCAGTATGTACATACACACATATTTAATTAAACTTAAAATTGTACTTCGTCACTCATGTACTTCACTTCATTGACTGACTTCAACTTCGCTGTAAATTAAACAAAGCAAAACATGTTTTTATGCGATGGAATTTTCCACAGAAAGCATATGGCGCATATGTATGTATGTAAAATATGGCGTTTATGTATTAAAACGCCCCCCGTGGGTCCGCCACTGACTGACACGTAGTTTAACCCCCAAAACCCCCCCGCTGGATCCACCCCTGACAGAAAGTAAGGGTGGAAATGAATTTTTGAATAATTCTACTTTGCAGTGTTGCCATTTTGGTGCTTTTGGAGCTAGATTTAGCTCTTTATATTTCTATGTAGCTTCGAAAATTGGGCTTTAGCTCGTAGCTCTTTTTTAACTCTTTTAAGAGCTAAACTTTTTTAGCTCCAGAAAGTTGTAGTTGTATTAGGTAATATATTAAAATTAGAAATCTGTAATTTCATTGTACAAGTGTTGACTAAATTTTATTTGGCTTGGGTAATTCCAGGCTATTTTTGATACCTTCATATTATTCTATTTCGATTAATACTTAGAAAAGTTCCATACGATTAGGTCCTACAAGGGGTGCGGGAGCACACAAACTATACCGGGCAGTAATTCGAGCTCTAATAAGCCCAGACGGTGTATTCACGCCAAAACTTAAGCGTTGATAAAATTACAAATTTCGAAATGCAGTAGAAAAACATACATTTGTATCCACGGGAAAATACGGACTCCACCATAAACTCGNATCTGTCACGTAAAGCGAAGCAAACGTTTTATGTGGCATCAGCTTTAAGCGTTGATAAAATTACAAATTTCGAAATGCAGTAGAAAAACATACATTTGTATCCACGGGAAAATACGGACTCCACCATAAACTCTTGGATCTAGAGAGAGGGAAATAAAACTTTTCAGAAAAATTTTGCGAAAAATTATTCGTAACCAGAGTTTTTAAAAATTGCAGGTCTTAACCGTTTGTATAAGGGCGCTGTTACGCAGAAGATCATATGATCTCTGGTCACCAATGATGTTGCTTTCACTATATGCGTATATTTATTAGTTAAAATTTGAATGTTTGTAATTCGTTTTTCTAATGGCGGTTGCCCCTCAGCAGGCAATGGCAAACCTCCGAGTGTATTTTTGTCATGACAAACAGCTTCTCATAAAAAATACAATCGCCGTTCGGAGTCGGCGTAAAGCTGTAGGTCCCTCCCCTTTGTGTGACTACATCAAGGCGCACGCCACAATTCAGAGGAGATGCTCGGCCAAACACTAACATAAGATATGTGTAAGCACCAATCTATTATTGTTATTATCTATACATACAATAAAATTGTAACAGGCCGATGTCTGTACATTATAGATATTAAAGAAAAATTAATATGGGGTATTTATTAGAGCAGCAGAAGTCAAATCAACAATGGCTGACTTCCAAAACGTACTACAATGTTCGGATACTGTTCTACTGCGGTATTTACAATATTTATAAATGCAGAGTTGCGAAACATTGCAACCATATACATTGCTTATTTTGAATATTTAATAAAACAATGATCACCATTTCAGAATTTTCCATTTTTAAAACACAAATGTTGTCCAAAACCAAACGAAGCATCAACTTTGTTTCTGAAGCGATGATTACTCTAGCGATGCATTTCGATAACCTTTAGGATGCGTTTCGGAAAAGTATACATTGTCAACCAATTGTAGTTCGACGTTATGGAACATTAAACTTTGTACATATGCAATGCAATTGACGTTTTGGAAGTCAGCCAATTTATAGAGCTACCAACAAAAGAAACACAAAATATATCTACTTTTCTACTTTCTATGTTCATTTGACGAAAGCAGAAAATCGCCTTCAAGGCATCTTTTTT
This sequence comes from Rhagoletis zephyria, assembly GCF_001687245.7. Lineage (NCBI taxonomy): Eukaryota > Metazoa > Arthropoda > Insecta > Diptera > Tephritidae > Rhagoletis > Rhagoletis zephyria. The sequence goes on along the minus strand of NW_016158055.1, from coordinate 142,809 downwards.
TGTCGGAACCAGGCACAAAACAACGCGTGCAGAAAACAGCACTCAGAATACATGTCGCTCACTCAACACATCGCGGCCAAATGCCCCATGAAAAATTCTTGCAAAGGCGGGGCATAAGCTCAAAAAAAAGGTCCCACCGTCTCATCCTCTTCACAGTCAGGTGCTGGCGCTACGTGAAGTGACCAGTCAATGAGAGCAAAAAACTAGATAGACCTTCCGAGATTGAAGGCATCATGAATTTTGCGCACCTGCAGCACCTCGACACCTTCCAGTATTGCTTTCCCTCCACCTACTTTTCACCACTTAGTCCATGCCATACTCCCCAAGAGAAGAGTGAAGCCTATCCCCATTACTTCAATAAATACCCCAGATCTTGGTCCAGAGTCAGTTTTGGAGCTATAAGTAAGTGGAGATTCGACAACGTGTGAGTCCGGGCTCAGTGCTGGTGTTAAACAAGCATTAAGCTTCAGGGAGCTCAACATTATGGAATCTCTCCTCCAACAGAGGTAATGGCGGCATACTATCATCTGGCATTGAAAAGACACAGGTGTTCAGATCTCCAGCAATTTCCACCTCGCCCCACTCAGTGTTATACCAACATGCGTTTCTTTTTAGACTGCAGGTGGCCTTTAGGGCTTCACCACGTATGAAGGAACAAAGTGATGGTAAGTGCATAAGTGCGTCAAGAGCAGCGCCAGTTGTTGTAGATAAAGCTCCCGTATAGCACTCGGCAATAGCCCTTTGAAATTTAGTAAGCAGACTTCTCCCGCTATTGATTGAGAGTCTGCTCCACCATACCACTGAAGCATTGCTGATTATGGGTCTGATCATAGCGGTATAAATCCAGATGATTCCCTTTGGTGACAGACCCCATGTTTTGCCAAAGACCTTTTTACATTGCCAAAATGCTGCAAATGCTTTGGAGGTCATGTGTTCTACGTGAGATTACCACAATAATTTTGTATCCAGTATAATCCTGGAATCCTAAATACGGTTGGCAAAAAGCCCCGTAGCTATATCCCCCCGCAGGTGCCGACTGGGCAATGGGTGGCGCTGCCCACACCGCCATCCGTTCGGGCTATTGCACCCGAAAGCGGCGATGCAGGCAGACGCTATCTAGCTAAGGCCGGTATACAGTCTTGTCTGTTCGCTGCAGGTGGACTGGCGGTAGGTATAAAACGCTAGGGGTTGATGCTCCCCGAACAAATAGACTCAACATGGAGTTCGATGAAGAAAAAAACGGCCTGTGATATCAGGCACAGCGAGCCTGCAAGCTGTGTCGTCTGCGGCCACACCTCTGTTGTGAAGTGAGAAGTTTACAGCAGTTGCACTGCTACTGCCAACCAACAATCGCAACACAGCGGTGTCGAAGTTCCTCAAGACTCGGACCTCGAAAGTTTCGTCAGCGTTGACACGTTGGACGAAGACGTCCTTCTACGCTCTTCAGCAAAACCCCAAGGTGCTTCTTCGGAGGCAACGAAAAGGCCTAGGGTCAAGCCCAGTAAGGTGGGGATGAAGGCGAAGGCGCGATAAAAGGCAGCCCTCAAAGTTCATGAGAGACTCAGCCACAAGTCCAGTTTAATGAAGGAGTAGGAAGAAAGACTGGCTTGGGCTAAGGTCGAAATGGAAAGCGGGCGAGCTCACTTCGCAACAAGAAATCCGATGTTCACAAACCGGTTTAAGGAGGGCGTGATGAAAAGGCAGCGCTCCCTGGAGAGCGATGCCTCGACTCCTGCAAAAAGGCCGAAGCATAAGGGCGAGGCTGTAAAGCTTTACGTCAGATGCGACGGCGAAAACCCCACCACGTCGAGGGCTGCAGCGGAGATGGCCAGTAAGATTATCAAGAGACACCTGATTGTGGCAATTATTGACCAAAGCAACCCGCTGGGCAAAATGTCACAAGAGCGGTGGAAGGTAGCTGAAATGCTACTGGAAACTCTTTTCTCGAGAATGGAAGCTGACTCAAACGCACCCATTTGACAGAGCAGGATGGTTTAGCGGAGTCAAAATTATCAAATGCAAGGACGACCCCTCGCTGATATGGATAAAGGAAGCAGTAAAAACGCTCCAAAATCTGTGGGAGGGAGCATCCTTGGAAATCGTCGACAGGAGCTGCATCCCATCTATACCAAAGGCGAAGGCACTAATTCCTAGCACGGTAAATTCGGGGCATGCACTCCGCTTATTACAACGGCAAAATCCCGACGTGCCGACTGACCATTGGAGGGTGCTTAACGCCAAGGCATCAAACGCCGAGGGTGCACAGGATTACATCTTCCAAATCAACAAGATGGCAGAGGACATTCTCTACGAAAGGATTGGAAAAATGGCGTGGGGCATGGGTAGCGTGTTGCTTCGCCTCAAGACACGCCACCCGACTGACAAAAATAACAACACGCTCAAAACGGGAGAGATGGAAAAGTATCTAGGCCTAGACGAGCTCCTGGACGCCACTCTAATGCGGCTACAATGTGGACTTAGTTCAAGAGCCCTGGATAGCCCCGGGTAACAAGGTCTCAGGAATAGAGTCACAAAATTACGTAACATACACCCCGAGTGCAGGCGGTACTGGTTAAAAAAAGTATAAAATCTTATATTAGCACTACTCTTTCCACAGATGATTTAACCGTAGTGACAGTTAAGAATGTAAAGAAGGAACCAAAACTTCTTGCATCATGATACATGTGCCATGAAGAAGATATACACACGCCCGAGCTCCAGATGTTGGTGGAATCAGCCGACAAAGGAAGCAACCCCTGGCGGTAGGATCCAACGCAAACTCGCATCACACTGTTTGGGGGAGCGCGGACATCAATGCCAGAGGTGAGTCTTTACTCAATTTTATTACTCAAAGTAGTCTTNACTCGCATCACACTGTTTGGGAGAGCGCGGACATCAATGCCAGAGGTGAGTCTTTACTCAATTTTATTACTCAAAGTAGTCTAGGTGTAGCAAACCGAGGTATTGATCCAACGTATGTTGGACCCACCTCGAAGAACGTTCTAGATATAACGCTTTTCACAAATAAAATGATCCGTGTAAATAATTGAAAGATGATTTTATGATCATAAATACATCGAATTTAATATTACTTTCTCCCCAAATCCTAAAATAACGACCCTGAAGAACCCAAGAAACACAAACAGGGATCTCTATAGGAAGATTGTAGAGGGGGACAGATTCGAGCTACAGGAGCTCAACACGCACGATGAGATCGAAAAGAATGTGGTGTTAATCACTACGCCTCTCAGCAAAGCTTACAAAATTGCATGCCCTCCAGTGCGTACTAAACGCTCCAAGCCCCCGTGGTGAAACAGGGAACTTGGAGACGCGAAGTACATGAGCTCTTCAAGCTGTGTAACGCAGCCGACAATGAGTCCTGCTGGGAGGAGTACAAAGACCTCTTAAAAAGCTATAAGAAAGAAATTCGTAGGTCCAAGAAGCAATCGTGGAAGGACTTCTGAAGCAGCATGGAGAATACAAACGAAGTGGCTAGGTTAAGGAAGCTACCGTCCAAGCAACCGTCCACGTCAATAATACGCAGAAACGATGATAAATTGACTGAAAGCTGCGAAGAATCGCTGCAGGTACTAGTCGATATGCACTTTCCAGGATATGTACACTGAGGGAAATAATGCAGAGTTAAATTACTTACTTTATATTTGATTATCGTTTAAAAATGTTCGTTATAAAAATAATATTTCCATACAAAAATTTATTACGCACTTATTTGACTGTTCACATCTGAGTATGTAGTACATGTAAGTGTACGCATCCCAAGCATGCAGAGCGGTGACAGCACACACATATGTACATACATAGTACATGTTTATCCGTACAAATCGCGTGCTGTGGTAGTGATGGAGATTCAACGTTTGAAAGCACATTTATATGTCTGGCTGTAGCTGAGTGCGGAAAGATGCTTGCCACAATTTGTTGATATCCAGAGAGGGTCAGAGTTCGAATTCCACTGCAGGCAACATGCAAATTAAATATATTTTTTTGTTTTTATCTTGATTATGCACTTCAAGGATGCTTTTTCAGAACGAACGCGGTCATTTTAATATGCGCGTAATTGAATTGAATATTTACCAATATAAAGTACTTTCGTTGACGTTTATTGTAAGATAAATTACGTTTCTATTTGATTTTAATATTTTTTTTCCTCAGTGTAGACGTTACAGATATGGAATCTGAAAAGGAAAACGTGAATGACATCCCACCCAACATTATTACAACAAGCAAGATTGAATAGGCAATAAATAGTATTGATCCGTTCAAGTCGCCTGGAAATGATGGAATTTTGGTGGTGACCCCATGGCTAGAGGCGATAAATATGGAATGTCTGAGGCTGGAATATGTGCCTGTGTACTGGAGAAATTCGAGAGTTGTATTCATACCCAAGGCAGGTAAAGCCAACCATCTGTACTCGAAAGAATACAGACCCATCAAGACAATGGGGGGTGTTCAACGTCTCTCTATTGTGTACAACAGGAGCACTGAGAACAACTACAACGGCAGCACTGGAGACTGATGGCAACAGGGGAGTTCAAACAAAGAAACATTGGCCACAGCTCAATAGGCAAAGGGCATGTAGCCACCACGGACTACATGGCACCTTGCAATAACTGGGATAAAGACTTTCGGGTAACTATAGCAGAAAACGGATGGCGTAGATGCATGAAGCCTTCTTCACAGACGGCTCAAAAATGAATGATGGAGTAGGAGCGGGAGTGTATTGAATTTAATGTTCGTGGGCCCATCAAGCTGCCGGATCAAGCAACGATTAAGGCTACAAGCTCATACCAATTTACGTCACAAATTGCCTTTAGAAGCAGGGAGGCCATAATTAGGGCAGCAGCAACCAGGCGACTGCATATTTATTGGGTCCCCGGTAGAGCTGGGATACTATCGATAGTACCGCCACTCGATAGTTTTCGAAACGATAGTTGTAAACATCGATAGTATAAATAGTACTATCGTCGTGAGAGGTATTGAATTGAAATTCTAAATTGCTTGAAAATTAAATACTTTGTAAATTAAAGAGATTATATAAATTTGAGTGCATCAAAAAGATCTTCTTATAATAATAAAATAAACTTATTAATTTATGCGCCCGAATTATATATACTTATATACATACACTTGCATCCACTTGAATAGCGACAGGCAAAATCTGAATTTATTTTTTATATGGAAAAATTAAATTCGGATTTTGTTTGTCCCTTTTGAAGTACAAAGAAGAGAAATTGGCTATAATAACATATTTCTAATACAACAAAACAAACAAAACAAAAGATATTCGTTTAAATTGACAACTCAGTTCAACTGAAATCAAATACGGAGGCGCATATCAAAATCCGGACAAAGGAAATTATTAACATTTTACCATATTATAAGAAAACGAATAAAGTACTGGTCAAAATAATAGCACCACAACATTTTTAGCAGTTTTGACTATTTTTTTGTTTGTTTAGTGACTAGTAATTTTTTATAAAAGTTGTACAAAACATAAAAAACTACAAAATCGTTAAAATTTCAAGCTTTTTAATTCGAACTTCTATAAAAATTTTGTGTAAGCGGTTTTATAGCTTATTAAATTTTACTATAACTCAGTGTAAGTTTATAGTTGTTAAAAATTCCAATAACTAAAAATTTGTTTGCCGACTGCATTGTTAATTTTCTTGGATAAAAAAAAAATTTATGTAATGNAAAATTTTTTTGCCGACTGCATTGTTAATTTTCTTGGATAAAAAAAAAATGTATGTAATATTAAGAGATGTAAAGAAGAGAGAAGTTTGGCGAGAGTTTCCATGATAGAATACAAGATTGCGCCGATCAGAGAGGATTTTTGAGAATAACTTTTGTGTGACGTCACACTGGTGCAATTGCGAGAGAGAAATGCCAAAACGTGAGCAAGAATGGAAGAAGAAGAAAAAATGTTGCAAGGAAAACGTAAACAAGTTGCACAAGTGTGACGTCATGCAAACAACGATTCTGTCAAATTCGTTAAGAGAGGAATAGCGGTCCGAGATCGGCGCAACCTTTGTATTCTCTCAATCGTGGATAGTATCCCAGTTCTAGTCCCCGGCTATAAGGGGATTACAGGTAACGAAATTGTAGATGAGATTGCCAGGAGCGGAATCCACTTGGTTCTAGAACAAGAGAATTACATCCCGAAACAGCAAAAATATCTTTATAACGAATAGATCAGAGGGTGAAAAAGCAGACAGAAGCGTTAAACACCTTCAAAATCTCTAAAAAACGGGACACAAACCCGGTTGATACTATCGCTGGCACGAAAAGACTGCAGAACTATGATATGTGTCCTAACAGGACATAACATGTTGGCAGCGCACACAAGCAACATGGGGATTGGTGCCAGTGAAGCTTGCAGGAAATGCATGAGAACGGAAACAAGGGAGAACTTAGAACACATCCTATGCCATTGCGGAGCTCCAGAGTTTAATAATCTTGACAACACTTGGACTTCAAGCACTGATGAAATTCTCAAAAAGCGTTAACATCCTAACTGATGTAGACTTCGTATATACTTAACTAAATCTCTATCTCCATCTGGCATCACTAGGGACCTATTGGTCTATGTGGGGTGGTCAGCCAGTCAGAGTAACCTAACCTAACCTAACCTAACCTACTCCTAGATACTTTGCTTCGGGACAAGTCTGAATTGTGTCTCCTTTAAGCATGAGGGGAATGAGACTATCCGACCCTCAACTTCTAGGTAAGAATACCACACTTGTTTTGGTTGGGTTAGCGTTGCTGCCATTGCCAACACACCAAGTGTCAATCATATTCAGTATTGTTTGCGCTTTCCTGCAAACAGCCGGCAGAGATGGGCCCGTAATTCTATCAACCAGATTTGGCAAAGCCGTGTCACAGGATTTCCCCGTCTGATAGGTATGTTGATGCAAAGACAGAGGATGTGATAAGAGCATCTACCTACGAAAGCGCAACTCTACCAATCTTTCCAGACACTTTAGCATGAGGGATGCCATGCTAATAAGCCTGCAGCTTCTGGGGATAGTATAGTCATCCTTACCAACCATAGGTATAAAGGCGACATCAACCAGCCGCCAAGTTTATGGTATGTAGGCAATTGCAAGCGACGCACAGTGGGGCAAAAAAGGTTGATGTGGAAAAATCAATTTTGAGAGCCGAAATACGAACCGATTTCAAGTTTCTTTATTTTTAATAAAATATAATTATCGCGTCGATCTATCCGTGGCGACTTTTTAAAAAAGCTCTAGTTTTTTATTTATTTATGTTGAAATCTGAAAGAAAAAAAATTTTACGTTTGAATGCTTCCACTTTTTTTGGAAAATACTTAAAATTAATTTCAAATGTCTGCAATTATTTAAAAAATTATTCGCAAAAATTTTTCATAGGACACATTTAATTAAAAAATGTCTTTAATTTGTTATCTCTACTAATATATATTTTGAAGCCCGTTTTTTTCGTTTTTTTCTGTTCTGAAACTTGAAATCGGTTCATATTTGGGCTCTCAAAATTGATTTGTCCACAGCAACCTCTTTTGCCCCACTGTGCGACGCACAGTGATTCAACTATTTGGAGGCAGGTGGAAATAATAGTTAACCTGCACCGATTTGGCTGTAACTTGACATGTGCTTTAATTTTACTTAGAAATAGGGAATTATGAAATTTGATAAAGATGGAATAATTTCCAAGCCATCCACTCTTGTGGGCGGAAACATTTAATTTCATCCGATTTCGAAATTCAGTTTGAACTCTGTCTTGTGTTAAAAAAAAAAACTTAATATAAAATATGGGGAGGATTGGATAGCTATAACGTCCAAAACTCACAAAAAATGTGGATCCAGTCATTAAATGTGATACAATTTTTGTTCCACTCTAAGAAAAAAAGGCAATACTTTAAAATTACATAGGTGTAAATATATCCTTTACCTCCAATGTTTGGTTTCCATTTTTCGAAAAATTCTTTTCGCGAATTTATGCAAAAGGGAGCTGAAAATCAACAATTAAGAAAATCGAAAATTACATATATTTGCAAAGTCACGCGAAAAGATCCAATGATATGCTCGAAAACTACATAAAATTCTGTAAAACATGCGGTGAGTAGATGATGTGAAATTTTGTGTTTAAGACTTTTACTTTTCCCTCTCTAAGCCCAACTGGTTTTTTTAATCACTGCCACCATGACTTTTTTCCACCTGCCTCCATATAGTCGAGACACTGTGGGTCGCTGTGAAAATATTTTTTAAGGTCGCCAACAGTAGCCCAACACCTTCTTTAAGTACAATATACAGGATGCCATCCGGACCGTGCGATTTGAAACTATCAACAAAAGACTCAATAGCATATCTCACGGCATCTTCATTTGTCACAGTTCTGGCAACAAACCAGTTGTACCTTGACACAGTGGTTCTCGCATTCCCTCCCTCTCCAGTCGAGGGAGAGGAAGGCGTAACCACCACCTGATTTCCAGGAAAGTGAGTCTCAAGAAGAACAGAGAAAGTCTCAATCCTAGCCTCCGTTAAAGAGCCATCAGGCCTCTTGAGTGAACCCGGGTTTGTGGTTTAGTCCTTCCTCAGTCATCTGCTGAGTCGAACCCCAATTACTGCAATGAGCGGACGGCCTTTTAAGCCCTCACAATAAGTTGGCCGGGCCCCCAGACCTCCTGACGTAGTTTGAAGGTTTCGATGCTTCGAGGGCATAACGAGGGAAGTTCTGCATCGACCGACCCTTGCAGCACTTCTGGCCTTGGTTTTAGGAAGGGTTTCGTGTGATCAGTGATCTTTATGCGTCTTCTGAACGGCTTGATACATTAGCTGTCAAATTCAACTCTCAAAGGTACACACCAACATGTAGTCTCAATTGATCAGAAAAATATTACGATCATCTAACACGCAACTGTTCAGTTGATCAGAAGTACACAACAACGCGTTCAGAAGGTGCAATCGCCACAGTTTCTGAGCTGTTGCGCCTTCTGAACGTGCCCAATTTCCTGAAATTGGCTGAAATAATTACTGAAATAATGGCAAAAAGAGCACAAACACATATAAAGTTAGTTCTAACAAAGTGGTAGAATTGATTTCACATACAGCTTTGTGAGTACGGATCGCTTTTTAATGGTGTTAAGAAAAAAGTCAATCAAAACAAAACTCAACTTTGTTCAACGGAATGTCTCCACATACATTTGCCTGATAAGAAATGGTAGTATGTACTTCTGATAAAGTAGTCGATTGCCTTGCAACTTTCCATTTTCAACATCGAACCAGAATTATAACTTCTTTATTATCTTTTCATATTTATATTTACATACACTGTACATACATACATATGTATGTATGTATGGACATCATGTAGTGCCTTTGGATATGTTTAAACAGCACTTGTACTTTGTACTCCAGCAAAGATTATAATTCCGGCATTTAAGTACATTTTTAACCGACTTCAAAAAAAGGAGGAGGTTATCAATTCGTCGGAATATTTTTTTTATGTATGTTACCGCATAACTTTTGACCAAGTCAAACGATTTCGATAATTTTCTATCGGAAAGGTGTTGCCTAAAGGCTGGTCCCATACTAATTTGGTTTAGACGATTTGGTCATAAAGAAATTAACGGTACTAAAACTTTTATATGAGAATTGAAGTCGGTTTTGTTTTTTGCTTAAAAATTACTTGTATCGTTTCTAAAGCTTCATTTTGGATTCATATGTCTCTTTAAAATCTAGGAAACATGTGAGAAACATAATTAGGGGATTCACAAGATGTGCCAACCGTGGTAAAATCTTAAGCGTAACATTTTTTAATGTAAAATAACGGTTAAAATGGTTTTAGGGTTGTAATTATATATATTTTTTTATCAGATTTTTTATAAGATTAAAAACATTTCGGTGTAGTTAGAAATCCTCTAAAACCATTTTAATTGTTATTTGACATAAAAAATGTTAAGCTTAAGATTTTACGACGCTAAAACATCTTGTGAATCTCCAAAATCTATATCTATATCTACTTTTATCCATATAATAAAGTTGTAACAGGCCGATGTCTGTACATAATAGTAATTAAAGAAAAATTAATATGGGGGTCTTTATTAGAGCTACAGAAGTCAAATCAACAATTTTTAAAATTTTTGTCTGTCTGGCTCTTTGTATGTATGTTAGTACGCGCATCACTCAAAAACTAATCCATGGAATCGAATGCAGTTTCCACCGTTGCCTTTTTCGAAGTCTAACTAAAAATATAGAAAACAATATAATTATAGAGTTGCCACCTGCTTGAAAATTTAAGTTTAAGTAAATTGATAAGATCGCAATATGGCTGTCAAAAGAAAGAGGTTTAAGAAGGCTTACAGCCGAAAATATTTTTATGGAAGTTGCCACCTGTTATAATATGTTATATAATATTGCAATGCGGGTATCAAACTAAAGAGGTTTAGGAAAGTTTACTGCCAAAAATATTTTTGGGGAGGGCTGTCACCTGTCTGAAAAATTTTATTCAATTATTAAATTGATAAAATAAATAAAATATTACAATACAAACAAAAGAGGTTTAAAAAATTTTTCGGCCAAAAATATTTTTGTAGCGGGTTGCCACCTATTTTCATAATATATATAATATAATCAACATTTTCGTAAGAATTATACGTTTTTTGTTATAATTATAAGTGAGAAAATTCTTTTAAGTCATCGATAACTTTTATTTTAAGACTTATATAATAAAAGTCTTTCCATAATTATTATCATCGAGATAAATATTTTCAAGTCTTCAAAGACTTTTAGTTTGAAACTTAGATTATAAAAGTCTTTTTTTTTGTGAATTGAGTTCCGTATGCTTCTCAGAGCTTCGTCAATCGTTAGCTTTAAATACAGGGAATTGACATAGTTTACGACTGTTTTAGCTAAACAGTCGGTAACCTTTTTTACCAGAGGTTCCGACATGGATGGGGGCCAAAAAGAAGAAAACAATTTTGTCTAGGCCTATAGAATTTGCCTTTATTAGTTTTGAATTTAAAATTTTAGCAAAAGAGATTATACAAAATTTTTGAGATTTAAAATGAATTGATATGAAAAGTGATAGTTATACATATGTACATATTAACTGAAATTAAATATGTACCCTTAAATTTTAGTATAATTTACGGAAAGCTTCAAGTAGCTACATTGCCTCTTTAGGGGAAAAATTGCAAGAATTGAATTTAAAAACCTTTTCTCGACCATTCGATCACTGAAATCAAATCAGACAGGGCAGATGTCTAGGCTAGCTTTGCATTTTATGTATATGTACATATGTATTCTATGTTCTTTAGTATACTATCTCTGCAACGTTTGTAATGAAATCTGGCCAAACAAGAATGCTATTTGATAAAAACGTGGTAAAAAAATAAAGCACATAATTGTAGTTCCAGCCATTGTATCCTGAATAGACAACCACTCACGATGAGGCAAATGTCGCCAATCTGAAACTATGTGGATTTAGTTCCACTTACAAATACGCTTTATTTTATTCTAAATAATCTCATACAATATTTATCTTATCACTAAAAAGAGCAAGTTATAAAAATTACATATATAAAGAAGTAAAGAGAAAGAAGAGCAAGAAGAAACAAAGCCAAACGAAGAAAACAGAGTTGCATTTTTGTCTTGCTGGATTTGGGGTTCCCACAATACTCCCTCCAGACATCTAAAGAGCGTAGCGTTGTGGAGGGCTGACTGATCGCCCAGCCTTGCCTTTACATTTGTCGAAGTAGGTTGTTTCTCTTCCGAATCAGTCGTCTGACGATTAGCTCCTGATGTTGGTACTAGTTACAATGGATGTTGCGCTTCTTCTGAATAGTGGATAACAAAGGCAGGTTTGATGCGATCTATGGAAACTGTGACAGATTTGTTGTTTATCTTGAGCACGTAGGTTTTAGAAGCTCGACTTTCAACTTCGTGAGGGCCGTTGTATGGTGGAGTTAATGCAGGCTTCACTGTGAATGTTGGTATAGCTGTTGCCAATCCTTGAAACATAAAGGGCCTAAGGTTGTCGTGATGAGATGTACTCGTGGGCTGGAGCTCAAGCATGCGTTTCAGAAATTGCTGAAGAAACTCAGATTGCGATGTGCTTTTACGTGTATCACACAATGTCACCTGGAAGTCTGATGGAAGTGCTATAGAAGAGTTTAACAGGCGTCGCATTGACGTCTGGCTTATAAAGAGATCGTAGACCCAAGACCGTATAACAAGATCAATGGAAGTTGATATGACTAGTTGGTAGAATTCTTGCACATGATTGAGGCCTTAACTGTACGATGAAACCTCTCAATCATATCGTTCGCTTTCGACTGGTACGCTGTCGTCCATAAATATTGAATGCCAAGCACTCAAGAGAGTTCTTATCAGCGCTGACGTCTTCCAGAGGGATTGCTTCTGACCATCTAGGAAAGCGGTCGATTATGTTTAAGCAATAATTGTAACCATTGGATGGAGGCCCGATCAGGTCGATGGATATATGGTCGAATCGATGTGATCGGAGGTAGTATTTTTCGAGTAGTGAATCTACGTGCCTACCTACCTTTGCGCGTTGGCGTGATATGCAATGCGGTACGAATTTAATAACGTCTGCTTCCATGCATTTCCAAACAAAATGTGGTTTAACGAGTCGTGCTGTTGCTTTCTTACCAGGATGTGCCAGGTTATGAATTTTCGCTATAACTCTCTCGTTGTTCCGGTGGCACATATGGGCGTTCTACGCTTCATACATCACTAAGGCATCCAATCTCGGACCATTTTGTAAGTCCTGGGATTTCGGGATTTTAAATTGGCAATCCCGGGATATTTTGGGATATTATTACCATTAATTAAAATATGTTAACAAACTAATTTTGTAGTGTTTCTTTAGTGCGCTTACTAGAAAACAAAAAAAAAATTTGTGTTTTTAAGCAAAGAAATATAAATATCTTTATTTTATATCAGTTTAAAAAGCTAATTACAAACTGAATAAACTAAAAACTATGGAATTGAAATTCATTCATATTGCAGTCGCAGTAATTTTAACAAAATGTAAAAAATAAGAGATCATCTTTACACCTACATATAGTATTTATACATATACATATATGTGTAGTAACATTAGTATGCCACAACATATGTATGTATAACTCATGCATATATACAAGTCGGACTGATTTCGTAAAAAACAATGATGTCATGTCTAGGGTTGCCAATCGTACTATAATATATAATATTGTACTATTTTTTGTGTCTGCGTACTATATACTGTTGGAAAAAAATATAGTATGCAAAAATACTATATTTCTTCAATTATAAATATACATATATTTTCGTAATTTGTAAGAAAGACATGTTTTAACATTGAAGAAATTTATACTGAAATATCGATATTCAAAAAATATGCTTTAAACAAAGGGTCCATAGATCAAAAATGGCAATATTTTTAAAAATACTTAGAAAGATTTACCAAATTTATTTAAAATTATTTCGCTTATGCTCTCTATTCCTGCAACTTCGGCATTCACAGAAAGAGTTTTTTCTATTATGATTTTGAAATGGTAAGATGAGAGAAAAAAAGCGACTATCTCACTTATAAAAAATGAACTTTTGATTTATATTCATTTAAATATTTATTGCGATAAAGCATATGATACTTTCAAAGAAATATGTTTTTTTATAGAGGAAATGCATAACACAGAAAAAAGATGTACACTTAAAAAGCATTTCTTCTTTTTCTTTAAAAAAATACTATATATATTTGAAGTGTACTATATTTTTTCAGATTTTTTTGAAAAAGTACTATAAACTTCTTAGAAAATCTTGGCAACCCTAGTCATGTCTCCGATTCGCTTAAATTTTTTTATGGGTTCTATACATGAAATAAGCTAACACGTATTCGAGGAACTTTTTTTTTATTTTTTTCTTCGGAGATATGATCTGTCAAAGTTGGAATTTTTTCGTGATTTTGACCATTCATGTACTTCTTCAAATCGTAAATCTCGGGCTCTACTCATCGTAGAGACTTCATCTTAACTTCGTTTTGAAGATAAAGAAACGGGCTTTCTATATGATGGTTATGATTGTCCTAAAGTTAACTTAGCTATTAACAGTTGAACTTTTTAAGTTGATTTGCATAGTAAAGACCAGTAAATTGGGGATTTCAAATTACACCATCGTAGTCCTTGTTTAATCCTCTATAAAAGACATGTTCCAAAAAACTGGGAGTATTTCAAGAATAAAGAATGTACACGAAAAAAACTGGTCGCACATAACCAAGCATAGCTCGGTTAATCATAACATTAAAATAAAAATCGGTAGACACTTAAAAAGCTGGAAGCATTTTCCACCTTACTGCATCATTTCTTTTTAGTAACAAAAATCAGTGTAGAAACGAGGACCAAGAAAGAAATCGATCGCGAGTTAATATTGCGCAAAGAGCTGGAAAATCCCAGCATGTTCCATATCGACATCGCAAAAAAGCTAAAATTTCCAAAGTCTACCGTTACTTATGTGCTTCAAAAATACAATGAATGTTTATCTTTAAAAAGGAACCCTGGTAGTGGCAGAAAAAAAGATTTGCTTGCGAAATTAAGGCAAAGGAAGTGTTATCTGCTTTTAAGAAAATCCTGGACTTTTGGTAAGAGATGTCGGCAAAAAATTAAACATGTCGTCATCGTATATACAAAAAGTATGCAAAACAGGAGGACTACGTTCTTATAAAGTGAATGCAGCACCTAATCGCAACGGTAAGCAAAATTTGTTGGCGAAACAACGTGCTCGGAAATTGTACGACAGTCTCATACAAAAATTTGGCTGTATTGTTATGGATGACGAATCGTACGTAAAAGCCGATTTTAAACAAATCCGGGGCCGCGAATTTCACACTGCAAATAAAAGAGGCAATGTTGCAGATAAATATAAAAACAAAAAGTTTGACAAATTTCCCAAAAAGTTTCTCATTTGGCAGGCAATTTGCCAATGCGGCTTCAAAAGTGATCCTTTTGTAAGCACTGGTACAATTAACCAAGAAATTTATGTTAAGGAGTGTCTGCAAAAGCGACTTTTACCTCTTATACGGCTTCATAAAGATCCAGTGCTTTTTTGGCCTGATCTCGCAATATGTCATTACGGAAAAATGGCTTTAGGATGGTAACATAGAAACAAAGTGTATTTTGTAGCAAAAGAGGTGAATCCACCTAATTGTCCAGAGCATCGGCCGATCGAAACCTACTGGGCCGTTATGAAATCCAAACTTCTTAAGACCCACAAAGCTGTAAAAAACGCACAACAATTCAAAAATAAATGGCAGCTGGTTTCCAAGGAAATCACTGAAACTTCTGTGCAAGGGCTAATGAAGGACATAAAGTCAAAATTGCGATCGTTTGCTTATTCTCTTTTTTAACGAATTTCAATAAAACTAAGTTTAGATGTAAATATATGTAAATATCGTTGAATTCCATTAATATATTTATGTTTAAGAACGTTTTAACTGTGAAANATCGTTGAATTCCATTAATATATTTATGTTTTAGAACGTTTTAACTGTGAACAGTTTTTTTCGTGTACATTCTTTAATTTTTAAAATACTTATTTTTTTTTATGACGAGGTGGTTTCTTTTGTGAGAGTCAACAATGAAGTCTATACGAAGAACAGAACCCGAGATATAACAATTTGAAGAAGTACATGACTATTTAGTCAGAATCCCGAAAAAATCCAAAATTTTATGGATCATATATCCGAAGAAAAAAAGAAAAATGTGAAGCCAATCGAAATTCTGACACCAAATTTGGTGTCCGATATGAAAAAGAATGCCTCATATATATCGTATATATATTAGAACCTAGAATACTAGTAGTGTTAGAATTGTTTGATTATATGTAGGGTTGCATTTTATAATTCTTTTATGCCAATACAGTGTCTGAATGACATTTTATTTTAATTTGGTACTAAATTAAATTATATCCCGGGATCCCGAGGGCTTGATCCCAATGCAACATTTTTGGGTAGTTTTGCAAAATATGTACTTAATACACAAAGCAGTGCCACTACAGCCTAGATCAGGGGTTCCCAAACAAAGGTGTTACCTGACAGGTGGTATAATTTGGTTTAAATCCGATCATTGGATCATGAATAGATTAACGATAATCTTAAATTTTTAAATGGGAATTGAAATCAGTTTTTTTTTTTGCTTAAAAATTACTTGTTTATGTAAGCATTTGTTGAAAATGCAGTCTCACATAGAAATGTAAATGTAAGGCCCCTATTATGAGTTGCATTCGACTGTGGTCGAAAGTGCTAATCGAACGAATTTTTAATTGGTATTATGACGCTCATTCGATGAAGAATAGCGTTATTGTGAATTTCGCTCGGTTAGGTGGTTTACAATAGTATATTTTTCACCGCTGAGAAATTTTGTTTACAAATCGAGCAAACTAAATAGTGTGCTTATACATATGTATGTACATTTGTGCAAATTAAAATGAAATAAAAAAGAAAGCGAGTTTACAAAAACGTGGTAAAAATGAGTACAACGGAGTTCTCGTACAACGATTCGTCAGAGGATGAGAGCTTGGTAAACTGGCCAGGAGTAGAAAATGTTTAAGAGGGTCTTTCGAATATTATTTGATATAAAACACATTCAAGAAATTTGTCTACAGATTTAAAAACTTCCGACTGTCTAAAGAGGCGTTTGTGAGCCAAATCTATTTAAAATATTTTAAAACTATCAACAGCTTATGATTTTGTTCTTAGAGATCGTGCCAAAATCGTGTGTTCATTATTAACCGACTTCCAAAAAAGGAGGAGGTTATCAGTTCGTCGGAATATTTTTTTTATGTATGTTACCGCATAACTTTGGACCACGTCAACCGATTTCGATAATTCTATCTGGTTAAGATCCGATCAGCGGATCATGAGATATATATATATATATATATTTTTTATATGAGAGTTGAAGTCGGTTTTTTTTTGCTAAAAATTAGTTGTTTTATTTAAGTTTTTTGGGAGCTTTGACAATTTTACCCTGAAATCATTTGACGCTGAAAGCTTGCTGGTGTATTTGTTTTTAAACGACTTCACAAAAAAGAGAAGGTTATCAATTCGTCGGAATATTTTTTTATTATTTTTTTCTATGTATGTTACCGCATAACTTTGGACCACGTCAACCGATTTCGATAATTATTTTTGCATCGGAAAGGTAGTGTCTCAGAGGTGGTCCCGTACTAATTTGGTTTAGATCCGATCATTGGATCATGAAATATATATAGATATATGTATATTTTTAAGTCGGTTTTTTTTTGCTAAAAATTACTTGTTATATTTATCACTTTCTTGACTTTAATTCAG
Source organism: Rhagoletis zephyria (assembly GCF_001687245.7). Classification (NCBI taxonomy): domain Eukaryota; kingdom Metazoa; phylum Arthropoda; class Insecta; order Diptera; family Tephritidae; genus Rhagoletis; species Rhagoletis zephyria. The sequence goes on along the minus strand of NW_016158055.1, from coordinate 125,466 downwards.
ATGTCTATGTGTACTCCTTTATTTATCTAAATATTCACCCAAACCTTTGCTATTATATTAAGGGCCGGTTGTTCAATGTCTGATTAGCACTAATCGGAGGTAGAAGCTCCGGTTAAATACAATTGCTGCTTTACCGATCTCATGTTATATTCATGATGCCGAAAACGTCGATATTGATGTTTAACCGGCAAGTAGTGATAACCAGACATTGAACAACCGGCCTTAAGTATTTAAATTTACCTTCCTCTTTGTCTTTATGTTTAGATTTCTTTACTTTTATTTTAATCTCTGCATTTATCACTTTATTCATCTACATTGTTGCGGAACGACACACCCTTTATCTAAGTTATTTCAATTCTCTGTTATGCGTCGGTATGTATGTTTTTTTTACGGACGTTGGGATAGCGCACTATCCATCAAGTGGCCCGTATGAAACTCCGATGAAGCCACCTCCTCGGGACTGCTTTCGCATTTCATCAGAGAGGAGCCATGGCATACAGAATTCCTCACTCCATAACGCCATTTCCGTATTCCCCCATCCACATTTGTGATAAGGGGTTCAGGAGCGTTTTGTCGTCTGTGCTTCGTGGAAAGATTCCCTGTGGAGTAAAAAACAAGAGTGAAACACAATTAATATCAATTACTTCATTTATTTCACTGATTAAAGCCTCTCTCTATTCGGCGGCGGTGTTCCCTTGCTCTAAGCTCAGTCATTATTTCTTTACTGACAGATTTCACTCCGTCCCAGACCTTAATGTCATTTAACATGTATGATAGCAAGTTTTCAGGACTAGGACTAGTCAGAACCAAATCTTTCAATTTGTTTCTTTTAGCGGAAAAAGAAGGGCATGCCAAGAATATATGCTCGGCAGTTTCCGGCACACTTCCACATGAACCACATGCCATTGTGTCATCATGACCATACTTGCATAAGTACTGTCTGAAACAGCCAACAGTTGGGTCATATAAAAATCTACTTCGCCATGTGATCTGCTCAGCCAGGCTTCGATGCTCGGGATGAGTCTGAAGGTCCAGCGACGCGACGAAGACGCTTCCCACCGTTGTTGCCATTGGGCGAGGCTTTTTTGGCGTTCGGCCGCGATCTCGTGCTTAGAGAGGGCCTTTGGATCGGGAGGTCAAGTAGGTGCGCTGGATCTCGCTAGCCATTAGATCAACAGGCATTATACCAGCAATCACACTGGCCGCATCATACGAAACTGTCCGGAAAGCACTACATATACGTAGGGCACTAAGCCGGAAAATCGAGTTTAACTTATTAGCGTACGATTTATGTTTGAGTGCATGCCCCAAAACAGGGGCCGCATACATAACGATTGATTGTGTTACTTTACTCAAGAGTATCTCTCGATTCTGCCTAGGACCTCCTACATTTGCCATTAACCTAGCTAACGAACTATGGACTGTAGCCGCTTTCTTACTAACCGTTTCACTGTGTATTTTGTATGATAACCTAGCGTCTATCATCACAACTAAGTATCCTACTGCTGGGATCGTCTCAAATACATACCCATTTACATTCAAAGTCGTACTTTCTTTCTTCTTCCTGCTTGTTATAAGTAAACCTTCAGTTTCAGTTTAAGCCATTCGCNACCTAGCTAACGAACTATGGACTGTAGCCGCTTTCTTACTAACCGTTTCACTGTGTATTTTGTATGATAACCTAGCGTCTATCATCACAACTAAGTATCCTACTGCTGGGATCGTCTCAAATACATACCCATTTACATTCAAAGTCGTACTTTCTTTCTTCTTCCTGCTTGTTATAAGTAAACCTTCAGTTTTCTGGATAGCTAACTGCAAGCCATTATCCTTAAGCCATTCGTNGGGATCGTCTCAAATACATACCCATTTACATTCAAAGTCGTACTTTCTTTCTTCTTCCTGCTTGTTATAAGTAAACCTTCAGTTTCAGTTTAAGCCATTCGCTTACCAAGTCAGCAGTACTTGAGGTGGCCGTCTGTACGCCCTTAATATCTTTCGCTACGACAACTAGCGCAATATCATCAATGCAATATCAATGATCCATAGCAACGGACCGAGGATGGAACCTTGAGGAACACCTCTGGTAACGACATAATCTTTCGTTCCTGCATCAGTACTATAATAAAGAACTCTATTACATAGATAGCTACTTATTATGTTTATCAAATATCCCGGGGTGCTGATCGATTTCAGCGCACTAATAATATGCGGCCAGCCTAGCGAGTTGAACGCATTCTTAACATCTAGCGTTACTACCGCGCAGTATTCTTTTGCGCCGTTTTTCTAGCGTATACCTTTTATTGCTTCTTCGGCTGTGTCAGTGACTCTACGTTTTGCGTCGACTGTTGACCTACGTTTTCGAAAACCATACTGTGCATCAGACAAACAATGCGTAGAATCAATATGCTCCCATACACGGTCACAGATTATACGCTCTAACAACTTAACTAAAGCATCAATCATACACAGGGGTCTATAAGAGCTTGGTTCCCCCAGAGGTTTGCCAATCTTTGGGAGTAGGACCAGCCTCTGCCTTTTCCATATATTCGGAAATATACCGTCTTGAAGGCATCTATTAAAAACTTCTGAAAATGCTGATGGGGTTGTATCCACTGCCGCTTTAATGGCAATATTTGGGATACCATCAGGACCGGGAGCCTTGTTGTTTTTTAAACGTTTGGCCGCACTTTCAATTTCCTCCTTCTTTACAGGAGGAACACAGGTATTTGCCATAGCATCTATTGACGCTGGCAATGGTTGGGGATCCGCCCGCGGAAAAAGAGTTTCTACTACTTCTTTAAGCAACGTCGGGCATGTCGACATCTGCATTGGGCTAGCTTTGAACTTCTCATCAAAACTTTATAAGCGCCGCCCCAAGGATACTCATCAATTTCATTACAAAGTTCCTTGAAACAATCTCTTTTGCTAGTTTTTATAAATAATAATAGATTGGCGCTTACACATATGTTAGTGTTTGGCCGAGCTTCTCCTGCTGGTTTTTATAGCATCTTTTAATTTCTTTCGCAATGATGTAAAACTATCCCTTAGTTCATCCGACCTTATTCTTGGAATTTTTTTCTAGCTTTATTGCATTGTGACCGTAACGACGCTATTTCAACCGTCCACCAGTATACGGGTCTCCGGTCGTTTCTGCGGACCTTTCTACTCATAGAAGGATCGCATGCCTTGATAAGACCTTATGTGAGGGCTTCTGAGAGGATTTCTGCATTCCCCTGCATATTCATAACGCTGCTTATTTCGTTAATTACTAATTTAAACATATTTATATCAAATGATTTTGTGCAACAACTACTTACATCACTTTGGACGTTTCGACGAGACACTGTAATTCTACTTTTTATTTCAATTATTATAGATAAGTGGTCGCTGTGCGTATACCTATCGCTTATCTTCCACGTGGTTTTTGTTGCCAGTGATTGACTACAGAAAGCTAAGTCAATAATGGAGTCTCTGCCATTTTTCTCAAACGTGTTTCTGTTGCCTGTATTCAACAGAAAACAGGCCCAGTGAGNTATTTCAATTATTATAGATAAGTGGTCGCTGTGCGTATACCTATCGCTTATCTTCCACGTGGTTTTTGTTGCCAGTGATTGACTACAGAAAGCTAAGTCAATAATGGAGTCTCTGCCATTTTTCTCAAACGTGTTTCTGTTGCCTGTATTCAACAGAAAACAGGCCCAGTGAGGCAAATGCTCTTAGCAAGGCATGATCTCGATTATTTGATCTACTACTGTCCCATTCTAAAGCCCAAGCATTGAAATCTCCAGCTATTATTTTTGGAGAATACATCGTGGCATCTCGCACAAGTCTGTCTAGTAACAATTCAAATTCCTGCTGACTGAGGCTCGGTGGTGCATAGCAGCATAGATCCCGTCGATCTTTGTTTTAACAAAAAACTCATGAATGGTTTGCCACTAATGCCTTTTTTTCCACAAACCCATATCGCGGCCTTCTTTTTATGATCAGAGATCCAAGTACCTTGGTTAGGTTTCTTGTACTGTTCACTTAGAATTGCTAGATCAATGCTTTCCTCAATAATTGTCTGACAGAGCAGCTGCTGGGCAGCTTCGCAGTGGTTTAAGTTTAGCTGCAGCAACTTCATATCTTTGCTCTTTTTTTAACGCACGCTGAAAGAGTGGACACTGCTTGCCACCAGCAATATGGCTTTTATTTATCTGCCTGCTTGATTTACACAGCACGCATGAGGGTCCACTATTGCATTGCTTGGCATTATGGCCTTTCTCGCCGCACTTAAAACAGCAGCCACTGCGGTCTTCATTTGTGCAGTCTCTCGCTTGATGACCAAAATCCAGGCATCTGCAACACCTGGTCAGAGTAGTCTTTTCACGAATGCGACATACTGACCACCCAATCTTAATTTTCTGAGCTACTATAATCTTTTTCGCAACGAGCTGTGGTAGCGAAAGCGAAACTATTTGAGTACCTGAGTATCCGTTACGGAGAGATTTGATCCAAGTTAAGTCGAAGGTTCGAATCGACGTTATTGTTTCAGAGATAGCCTTAGCTATATCTCCTTTTGTGGTGATCTCATCGAGGTTACCTTAGATAGAGCTTTTATTTCCGTTTCATTTCCCAGCAGATTTTGCACGCCCTTCTTAAAAAGTTCTGTATTTTCCTCGTGTACATGATTGAGTTCGAGCAGCATTTCTCCTTTGGCAGTTTTACATACTCTTTTGACTTGCTCGCCAAGCTTATTTAAGTCAGCACTGCTTTTGACTGTTTTCAGCATATCGCTGTAAGACATGTCGCCTACCTTCTTGATAACGATGGCATTCGGTTTAACCGGTTTAGGGTTTGGCTTAGCCTTATTAGACTTTTTGTCTTTTTTCACGATTCATTCACCGGGGGCTGTTTGGTTAGTGTAAGCCAGAGCATTTCTACCACCATTGTTTTCTCTTCGCCATTATTTTGGCTTGTAGCCACTTCGATAACTCCGGGCCGCTTTGCCGGGTTAACCTCACCGGTCGAGGGGTCTTCGAGGCCTCTTTTAGGAGAATTGTTTACCTTTTTAAAGGGTGGAGAAGTTTAAGTGGCTTTACATCTGTGGGACTCCTTTGCCACTCCTTCATTGCCTTTTAACGTCGGTATGTATGTATGCACCTACATATGTATGTGTGTATGTACATATGAGTAGTCCACTTGCAAACAGGGTTATGTGATTTTATAATAGAAAGCCATAAATTTGAAAAAACGACTACGACAACAAGTATTATTTAAATTGAATCTTTTTTATTATTACCTGAAAATTTTGATAAATAAGAGCCTTGCAAAATTGTAACATAACTTAACATGACATAAGAAAACATTAACAGTCTATACGACCTAAAGCAGTTTTCTAAGTTCATCAGAAGATGTATACTTTTGAAAGTTTATAAATAAGTATGATAGCGACTTTTGGAAGAAGAGTTAACATTTGCTGCTATTTTTTCAGAATATAAAAAGATTTTGCACTGTGTTGTTAGTGGACATGAAACTACTTTAAATACTGGTACGTAATCCACCAAAAATTAAAAATCGAAAAAATTTTACATAGCGCACTTTGCAGGTGGACTACTCATATGTACATACGCAAACATATTGGTATGTAGTAACAGTTACTCCTTTTATACATTCCACTTTATGTACATATTTGAATGCAAAAAGGTACGCTTTGTAGTTAGCAGTAAGTTTAACGCATGGTCAGTCCACCTGAAGCAAATAAAGAGATCGGTTCTTCCGCCTTTAAATTCACGGTAACGCTGTAATTACTTATTTTGTTTCGGACATTGCCGTGTCAGTTTAGCCGCCGTAAGTTATTCGCGCCCTGTGTGGTTTTGTTCGGGACCATACAAATAAGCGGTCCTTCGAGCCGGATCCTCGAATTAGCGCTCGTGAATCTCTTGCGGTTAACTATATTTGATAATCTTACGTTGAACACTTTACGCGCAGCCAATTTAAACGGTGTTATGGAGCTGTTGCAGCGGAATCGAGCTTGGGTGAAATTGGCGATTGAACGCGCTTACAAGACTGCCAAGCAACCGACCGAAGCCCCTACCAGAGAAGCTCTTATGTATAGGCTTGAAAACTTGAGATTGAGAAAACAGAGGAGAAGCATTTTCAAACACATGCACTCCTGCATTCTCAAATGGCTAACTTGCGAGTTTCTTCAAGTCAAACATCTACATTCAGGGAGGATGACGCAATTGATCGTTTAGCAATACAGCAAGCATCACTTTTGGAAAAATTTGCCGCTAGCCGTAGTGAGAAAAACGTTCACCTAACGAAAATTTACCCAAGTTCAACGGGAAATAAGAGGACTGGATTACTTTTCGCGACTTGTTTCTTAGTGCAGTGGGAACAAAGTCAATGTTGAGCCGTACGCAAAAATTTCAATATTTGGTTTATATTTAGAAGGCGATGTCAAAAGGTACGACCGCAAACCGCTCATAGATAGTTCACTGGTGCAATCGTTTTTGGCTCTTCCCACCCTCTCTTCAACTAACACTTCGGTACTTCGCCAAATAGTTGATGAAGCAGATCAAGCCATCAGAGGTCTGGACGCGTTGAATGTCACATCCCGCGACCCATGGCTAACTCAACTCTTGCTTAATAAAGAAGAAACGCGAAAAAAGTGGGCAGACAAATGTGATAACCAGAGCGAAAAAGGGTTTAGCGAGTTTCTTTCACATCGCTGTGACACATTTGAAGCGTGTTTACCTCCCCGCTCAGCCCACACACGTCGCGTCACGTTGTTGGCAAATGTCGATGACAGGAAGAACAAACAATGCGTCGCTTGCACGGACCACCACACGCTTTGGCAATGCGCTCAATTCAAACAGTTATCACCAGAGTGTCCAGAGTTGGCGATTTCGCGCCAATTTGGCGATTTTTTTTGGATACTTGCGCGTAAAAATTTTAGGAAATCGCCATTGGCGATTTTTGGCGATTTTTTTCCTTCAAATATATTTTTTCCAATTATAAAAATATACAAAACTAAGTTTTAAGTGATAAACTTGTCTTAAGAAGTATATTAAAAGACTGTCAAAAATGTTTAATCACCCTAATCGAAGAGCTTTTGAAACGATTACATAGTCAATTAAATACTTAAAAAAGCTTTGATTTTGTCACCAGAAAAGTGTGTGAATCACAAGAGGGCGATTTCGGGGACCTGCCAATTCAGTTTTTGACTTTGAAGGAAAGAAAAGCAGCGGAAACTGAATATTTGAATCTTTTAAATTTCCCATGGAATGACTCAGAACCATTCCATCCGACTCTGAAGAATTTTGGATAATTGTTTACGGAGTGAAAAGCGCAACAGGCAATAAAATGTTTGGAAATATAAGTAAAGTAGCCTTCATATTTTTATCCTTGCCGAACTCACATGCTTTGTTGCCCGCGTTTTTGCCGTAATGAATTCAACAAAAACTAAGAATCGAAATAGGATGGGGTTGGAAAGCCTTATTATAGGTTTTAATTTAATTTTTAGTGCCGAGCTCTTAAAAGCGGATTGTGCGATTAATCAATTAATATGAGTTATAATAAATTTAATAATTGCGCAGTCCTATTGCAAAATGTGTTGAATCAAACATTTCTAAAAAGTATGCGCATTTTTAAAGAAAAATGTTTGTACATCAGTATTATATAAGTGATTTGTCTGATTTATTATTAAAATTATTATCTTCGTTTTTGGTTTTAAAAACTATATTATAATAAGTCTCATTTGTAAAATAAAAGATTTGTTAAATCGATCTCATGACTTTTATTAAAAAAATGGCGATTTTTGGCGATTTTTTTTAAATAAATTGCGTTTTTTTTAAANTCGATCTCATGACTTTTATTAAAAAAATGGCGATTTTTGGCGATTTTTTTAAAATAAATTGCGTTTTTTTTAAACAATCTGGACACACTGGTTATCACCGTCTTCACTTCGGGCAGCTGTACAAAAACAAAAGCTTTGTTTGGTAGCTCACGCCACCATACACTTCTGCATGATGAACGGTCTGCCCTCACGCCCTCTTCTACTTCTTTTCCTTCAAACAAAATTTTTTGTTCAGATTCGATGATTTAGAAATGTCCCAATTTTTGGCCACAGAAATCTGGTCACCGTACATATATTAACTAAAATATTATTTGTTTACGTTATGCATTTCATTTAAGTGCATTTACCAATGTTAGTTCGACTTATTGTTATGTAGTAGGAATTCCTTTTCGTAGTTTCTCAGCATATTCGAAAGTGGTTCAAAGGTCATTGAGGTTTTATCAACATGATTCAATGATTGGCAGCAATCCCTCCATTAACGAGTACGAAGATTAGCAGTTATTGCGTTTGTTTAGTGAACGCTTAACCTTTAGAACTATCTATGCAATTGCTATTAAAACAAGTATAAATATACGGACTTAGTAAAGTACAATCATATAAACAAGTACTTATTTTATTTATTTATTTATTTATTAAAGTAAATTTATAAATAGTTTATTTTGCTTTTATTTGATTCGGAATATCGATGTTCGAAATAAGCATACATATTCACCAAATGAAAAAAAAATAAAACAAAATTTTCCCTTAAACGGTAGTGATAATATTTGAGGTAATGATAACGGTAATGTTAACAGTAATAGTATTGACTGCCACTGTTTGAGGCAATCTCTAGAATTATTTTTGATATTGGCCAAACCAAACTTTAGTGGCACTATGGACTGAGCCGAAATTCGGTTGTAATCTTCTACTGAGTCAACAGATTTTAGTTAACTTACTTACTTAGCAACATTTTTTTTAATTTCACTTTTATTTCAACATATTTTGATTAAAAGAAAAAATACTGATAAAAATAAAATATTTCACACAAACAACAAAAAATATAATCGATAATCGCGTGAGGCTATTGCCTGAAAATTTTAAAATGCGCTTAGTGGCATTGTGCTACTATGATAGCACGGCCGAGTAATCATAGTCAACTTATGTACAGCAGTCGGACAAATTATAGCCGAACCAAATTTTCACAAGTTTAAAATATTATTTTTGCTGTTATTTTTTTCTGGTTTTTTATAGTAAATTCTTTAAAAACATCCGTATAAATACAAGTTTAAAGGCAGTGTCACACGATTGGGTATTTTCCAAAATTTGGTGCTAATCGTATCCCAATTGTGTGAACACCCAAAATATTTTTCTTAATCCCAATCACGAAAATTAATTTGTTGAAATTTTTCAATAGAACATCGCTGTATTGTACCAATCTTTTGACTACAAAAATCAAAATTGTCCCATTTTTTTACCAATAGCACAATTTAAAATGTACAAATCTGTACAAATGTACCAATCGAGTGACACTGCCTTAAAAGTTTATGCAATTTAAAAAAGAATTCAACAAATTTTTGTTAAAATTTCGAGTTTTTTAATTAAATCCTGAGTGTGCAGTTGTGGCGCATTGAATTCTAGTAGAATAAAGTATGAGTTTCAAATGGCTAAAAATTTCGATTGATTTTTGTTTTAATTTTTAAACAGTTCGAAATTTGCACGACAATTTGTTGATTTTTTTTTTAATATTGCACAAATTTGGAAACTTGGATTTACACGGGTTTTGTTAAAGAATGAACTATATTAAAAAAAAAAAATAACAAAAGTTCAACGACAACAAAAATAATACGTTAAAACTTGGAAAAAAGTGGTTCGGCTATAATTATTTGACCACTGCACATTAGGTTAAATGATTACGTTTTCTGTGCGAAATTAATATCAGCTAAAATATTGCACTATTTTAATGTAAAATGATGCCAGCCGGTAAAAAAATTGTAAAATCAGTAAATAAAATGTGAAAACATGACTTAGCATTCGTAAGACAGAGTTTTCCGCGCAATGCTTTTTATGTTCAAATGATGAGTATATCGTCGTTTAAAGTGCAAAACCGCGTATCAACAAAATGCAAAATCGCGTATCAAGATAATGCAAAACCGCGTATGTGAGGTTGCATAAATTATTTTTAGATAGTAAAAATACTCATATTTCAAAATGGTTCTCTTTTTTATAAAGCAATCGCATTTCTGGCTAGTATATTTCAAGACGAATGGATAAGGATTGAGCCAAGAGTTTGTGTGAGCAAATCCAATTTTTGGCAGCCAATATCAGTTACGCGGTTTTGCACTATGACGATACGCGGTTTTGTACTTTAAACGACGATATGTGTTTAAGTAGTACTCGAAAACATTGTCCAATTAGCTTGGTTTTGACACAAGTTATTTGCTTACCATACTCAACCCCGTCCCCCTTGAAATGAGCTACATAATAAAATAAGTATGTTCATATGTACATAAATGATTTCACCTAGCCATTAATTATGGCATTATCGAAATTCGTAAATTAAAAAAAAAATTACTACATGTCTTGCAGATATGCCTTGAGGAGAGATTCATAAGGCAGTTAGTCTTCATAAAACACTTCATTTTCACTTAAGGTTTCAATATTCCCCGATTCTCCACCGATATTATTTATACAGTACAGCAAAATTTCTTTACTACTTCAATGAGGAAGGAATCCGAACACCTATGAAACCAAATAATAGAGGAGCACTTACCACGTAGAAATTACTGCAAGGGAAATTTTTTCCGAATGGTATCTAATTATCTATATAACAACATAAAATGATAGCCGTTTTCGTTGTTCTGCGAGATGAGCAAAATAAATTAAAGCTTGTAAAATTAGGTTCAGTGTAGAGGCAGTGCAGGTAAACGTAATACTTTCTTTGATTATTGATAATACATAGTTGCATAATTTTTAAGGCACACATTTACCAAAAACCGTTGATAACCTCCTGAAAAGAATACGAACGTTTTTGAAACTAATTTGTGAAAAGAATGTTCAAAGCTCTATTCACCTTGGGCAAAAAATTCGAAATAGCAATGCGTAGATTCTCAAAAATTTGCGTATTTGCGAAGGCTTTTCATCAGTAGTCTTTGCGAATCGGTGCGAGTGTCTTTGTAACTTTGGTTATGCTACAGGAGATGAAATGTAATCCAAATTGAGGCTGCTATTTTTTGCTAAATTTTCACTATTTACCACCATTAAAATGGGCTATTTACCACCAACAATGCAAGCAAATTTTGACAGCTGCTTTTGTTGCATAGCGCCACTTGCGGATACTAAAAGTTAGGCTAATCTATTTTTAGCGAAAAGCGGATAAAATGTAAGCTTTCGCATTTTATCATATTTTAGCTATAACGAAAGTTAGAAACCGACTGCTGGCCGACACAGTTGGCTTTTTGATTTCGAAAAGCACTTCATCAGCAACAAACGCAATGTTTTCAGATCTAAATATTTTAGCATCCTTTCCAAATTGTTTTCCACAATTTTCGTCTTTCTTTGTTAAATAATTGCAAAAAAGAAGCGTTTTTTCTTCTAAGAGTTCCATGGAACTTTCGCACTGAATATATTTTTTATATCTTTAATTGGACATGCACACTGTACATCAAGGAAGTGCATAACAAAATTAAAAAATATATGCCTTTTTTTAAAGCTAATTTTGCCTTTTTTTGGCGTCAGAACACCTACAATTCAGTCGAGCTCACTCATAGCTGACTGTAATGTCAAAAAATGTAAACAAAGAAATTAACCCTTTGTTATGCATTTAACATATTTGATAAAACTCAATATCTTTGAAATGAAAGTTTTTGTAAATATCAAAATATTTACAATCTTATTAGAATCAGCGTCATTTTAGTTAGTGCATTTTGATGTAAATGTGGAAATTCATCTTACTAGGGGTGCAAGTCAAAAAAATACAGCGATGTTTTTTTTCCATTTGATGCATCGAAATATAGCATCGATTCATGTCGATATATCGTATAAAAACATCGATATTTTCGATGCATCGAATGAAAATATCAACAGTTTCTTTCAATTAAAAATATCCAACAAGAAAATGAAACAATCGAACCTTCGATAAATGTTTAAGTATTAACTCACAGTGAAATGTATTTATTGATTTAAATAGTTACAAATCCCGTTTTTTTTGTTCTTTTGAGAAGCTTTCGAAAATATCATAGTAAAATAATATAAAGTGTGCCTGCAAGCAATGAAATTCTATTTCGGTAATTTATTATCATATTTTTTTTTTCATTTGACACCTTTTTGAGTGAGAACTTATGAAGTTTTTTGATTTGAGAAAAAAATAAAAAAAAACATGTCAAGAAATTCTTGCCGCTTGTGCAAAAGCACACCTAACGTTGCAGTACTGATGTTTTCAGTACCTCAGGATGAGGACCTAAGCCGAAATCGGGCAGAGGTGTGCAACAAAACCAAAGGTCAATGCCAGAATTGAAGAAAGCGAAAATGACAAACTCAAATTTCGCTTTGAAATAAGCGTACATCACTTTATATTATTTTACTATATTTATAAGCTATGTGAAACAATTTTGGAAATTGCTGTTTAAAATCGTCCCAAATGGGTTTTAGAGTGTGAATATCATATCAATTAATATCATTTTGTAGATGGTTGTTTGGCACTAAACGTTTCTACTAATAAATTAGCAATTTATTAGTGCTAATAACTCATACCTTTTGGATAATACTAATAGAATATATGTATATTCTTATAGTGCATAAATAGTGAATTTTCCAAATTTAGAATAATTACTAGAGCAAAGAGTTTGGAAGCATACAAAATAATTTTAATATGTAGTGTACATTGCACACAAAAGTCGATGCATCGAAAAAATACGACGATATATATCGGAAGGTCCAAAACATCGGTTTTATTTGATGCATCGAATAGCAAACATGGATGTTTCCGATGCAACGATATTTTTTCTGCATCCCTACCGCAGCCCGTCTGCGATGAACATGATGTTTGGGGAGATATAAATATTTTTTTCGTAACTTTTCATACCCTTCCTCCCGTAAACTGTTTTTCCCTTTTTCTAGCCCTCGCTCGCACTTTGCCTGCTTCGCGGGCCAAAAAAGTGCCCACCTCAGCAGTAGAGGATCGAATTGATCTTTTCTCCACGTTGTAGCAGTTCATAATAGACAATCCCTTTCGAATCCCACCAAACTCTTAACATAACCTTGTTTGCCGTCAATCCAGGCTTTGAAGTCGGTTGTGGAGCATCATCGATCGTTGACCATTATGGCTTGCGTTTTTTATTCTTGCTTTCAATCCATGTTTCATTGACCGAAATGACTCGCTTCAAAACTGGTTCGATTTCGCTTCTTAGCTAGCCTGCGCTTTTTAGATGACTCCAAACTCATATAGTTGATGTTTAGTATTCCCGCTATCTGCTGACAACCTGTACGCCAGTCTTGCTAAACCATTTTCATTATTTCATCGACTTTTCCAGTGACTGGCCGACCAGAGCGAAGTACATCTTTGACATCAAAATTTCCGCAAAGGAATCGAGCAAACTAGTCCTGAGGCTGGATTCTGTAACTGTGAGTTTTCAAGTATACACTGAAAATTGTGTACACTCTTCACTCTTGCGATTCAGCAAGTGTGAGAATAGGTGCGTATAGTAACAAAAAGTCAATCTGTACTGGAATCTGCAATTTATTTACTGGAAAAGTGTATAATAACCCAAAAATTTGCAAGATATCCATGAATCGAAAATCGTTATAACACGGGAGAGCTGCAAATCCTTGCTAAAAAAATTTTTACTAGCAGAAATTAGCTAGCAGAAGAAGAACAGCAATAAATGTCAAAGGCCGCCATTTGTTGAATTGGTTAATCGTAAACGAAGTAAAATGAGTGGAAATCAAAATATGAATGATGCAATGGACTGTGTAAGTACTTTTGTGTATAGCAAAGAGTTTAAAACTGATTTATGAATTGTAAAAATGTTTCAAAACAGTGCAACGACTGTTCACTTGCAAGTTTTTAATAGTTTTGTGTTCAATAACGATTTCTGCTAGTTTTCTCTTCTTCCCAATTTTACGCTCTATTCTGAATTTACGCTCTCGCTGCAATTCTTTACTGGAAAAGTTATGGTCTGATTATGGCAACTTAACGTAACTTACGGCTCTCTCTTAAAAATTGAACAGCCGAAACTTAACGTAACTTAATGCCACGTCGAAATCTGTTTCATTTTGATTCTCTAAGTTCTACGTTCCGTTAAGTTAAGTTAAGTTGCCATAATCAGGCTGTAACTATACACATTTAATGAGTTTTAATTGTCAAAATTCCTAAAACCTCACTGAATTTTATTCGGTGAGTTTGTGGTTGTGTGGTACTCGGTGTATACTACATTTCCTCGCAGTTACAGAATCCAGCCCCTGGGTACGGTGTTCACTCACAGCATTCTCACCGTACACTTCACAAATTTTTCGGCATCTTTTTGCACTTTTTTCAGTTTTGGTGTTTAGTAAAAAGGCATCACATGAGGTATTCCTTCAGACATTTCACTCATTTTAAAATCAATATAACTTTTTAAACAACTATCTTCACTAAAAATGTAGCCAGAAATGCCACCTTTCAAGCGCTAGACTTTTCATATGACCCAATATGTATTAGCAGTCGAAAAAGAAAAAACTAGTAGTCTGAAACTATCGATGGCACTATCGATTCTATCGATGGTTTTTGACTATCGTACCACCATCGATAGTTTTCCATACTATCGATAGTTTTTGGTAGTTTTTGTTTTTCTTACATTATTGTTTTATTGTTTTATTGCTTATTGTCAATTTGTATGTGCATTTGACACAACCTGGCAGCACCTTTTAATAAAAGATAGTTCGGCAGCGTATATTTACCAGCATTTTCAGCGGGTGCTTTGATAAGTGGAAAAAGTAAAGATTCGTGACAAGAACTAAAAATGGTTAATATGTGATATTGAATGATAAAATATCTGAAATTGAATGATAAAATTTCTGATATTGAATGATAAAATATCTGAAAACTACTTGAAAACTCACGTTCCACTCATTCCAATTGGTGTCTGCAATAGTTTTTTTTTCGATTAGTTACCGAAGTGGAAGTCATATTTTATCATCTTTAGGGCCAATTTCAAATGAATATTTAAACGGCACTTAAGTGTAATTGTGGATCGTTGTTTAAATGCCATTTAACTTTCGTTGGTTTTCAGATCAACTTTATTTAAATATGCAAAACAAGTGGCAGCACTGTTGCTTGCTCCTTGAAATTGTTGCTGCATTTGCTTGCTTGTTTACATTTTGTACTGAACAGCTGATTGTTCTTTGGCAAGATTGACAAAACAACCTGTCTATCAATCTTGGCTCGTTCCCACTACAGTCGGATGTACGTTAATGGAACTACCCAGATTTATATCTGAACAAGGACTGGACAAAAACTCTTTTGGGAGTTTATACGCTGTTACAACAACAACAACATCAATATTGGTTGTTTGGTACAAACACAGGGTTGCATATCTCATTTAAATAGCCAATATTGGCCATTTAAGTGCAGATTAAATGTATGATCTGAAAATGAATAGTGGAAGTTAATCAACCATCTCTACTTAAATAGGCTATCTGAAATTGGGCCTTAATACGTCATTTCGGATTGGCTGGCCAAAGTCAAATAAGAATGAAAGTAAAGGGTTGTTAATGAAAAGAAAATGAAGGAGAAGCATTTGGGTTTTGGGTTTGTGTAGCAAAACTGTAATCAAAGGATGTAAGAAGTGTCAACGAAAACACTAACAGCCGGTGTGAACAGTCTTCAGCCCACAATCCCAAAACTCGTTTTTAAAGTGTTTTCGTTGTCGGTCTAAAGCCAAATTGTAAGTTTAGAAGACTATCGCAAACTATCGATAGTTACAACCCGATACCCGGGAAATCGAGTAATCGAGTTCTCGACGCAATCTAGGGTATCGCCATTCTCACGAGCAATTTCGAGTAGTTATCGAGACATATGTACGTATGTAAAAGTATAAACAGACGGCAGCGTTGATCCGGATCAACTGCAGTTAATTCCCGAGTTGATTAGGTCCGAGTTAGTCCGGATAAACGCTGCCGTCTGTTTAAGCTTTAAGAGCATATCGAACGTATTAAAAACAAAATCAGAAAAATCTGTATGTGTAAATGTTACATAAGCCTTGTTCGCGTACGCACCAGTAAATCCAGTACTAATTTTACTGGTTTTTTACTGGATGTCGTTTTCGTACGAAAAAACTTGCAGGAAACTAGCTAAAGAGGGGAAATTGAGAGAGCAAAAATGACAGCTGAACTTGCAAGTTTTACTGGATTTTTACTGGATAAATTTTTACTAGCAACTATTTGCTAGTAAGAAAAACAGCTGATGGCATGATGCTTAATGTAATTCACATTAACAAAATAATTGTTTGTGGTGCTTTTAGAG
Organism: Rhagoletis zephyria; assembly: GCF_001687245.7. NCBI lineage: Eukaryota > Metazoa > Arthropoda > Insecta > Diptera > Tephritidae > Rhagoletis > Rhagoletis zephyria. Next base: position 109,147 of record NW_016158055.1, on the reverse strand, counting down.
TTGCAATTGACAAAAAAACCTATTTAAATATATAATAACATGGAAAATACTAGTTTTCTAAGAAAATTGCATCGGAAAATAACAAATTGATCAGCTGTTCATAAAACTAGCAACTTCTTGCTGGTTTTCCGTTTTCGTATTTTCTTGCATATTTCACTGATTGGGAGTAAATATTGGCTTACTCTCCGAAATTTGGTTACTGGCAAGTTACTGGATATTTTTTGCTGGAGAATACGAAAACACCACTATATTCTATTGTAAAAAAAAAAACGTTTGTGCGTATGAGAAGAATTTAGTTCGATGTATATATGTATATGCTGTGTATGTATGTATGTGTGTTATTTGCGTTTGATGGCTCCAAAGAAAGTGAGTAAAAGTAATAAATGGAGAGGAACAGTGCAATCTGGTATTTGTAAAGCTCCTCCATATGGTTGGACAGTACAGACCTCACTGTAAACAACCATGCACATGGTTTATATTCTGGAGAGCGACGAGTATTGCGCTTAAAAGAAATTCAACAATTCATGGTTTAAATACCCTAAATTAAATACGCTGCCATAAATTGATCATCGAAAAGCTCGCAAGTATAACGAGTTTTTCAATACAAGAGAATCTCGTGAGAAAGCGATCCTCGCGAAAAATTGCTTCTCAAACAATCTCGGGAAATCGAAGGCTCTAGTCTCAAGAAATTTCCTACGCTTTCTACTACGGTTTTCTAAAGTTTTTTTGTGAAAAAAGAGCGCAACGCAACCCATGTTTGCAACAAAAATATAAGCCCGTTCCATTATTTCTTGATGAAAAAGAGTGAGGCAACAGGCTGTGAAGTATCAGATGTCAAAATTCCTTGCACACACACGCGAAATAATATGTAGCAATTTTTTTCTTGACCGTTTTCTTGAGAGCTAGATAGAGAGTCCAGTACTTATCTTCTCACCGTGCTAATGAAGGTCAAATTGGCGTTGCATCACGTAAAAACCACTCCAAATTTAATCAGTATGTATGTGTAGTATATCTATATATTTTTCCATTAATGTTTCGTATTTGGCCGTTAAGAATGAAATATGAAATCTAAAATACTAGAGAATTTGAATGTCGCAAAAAATACAAAGGTAGATATGTATGCACATATGTGAAAGCATATTCGAGCATCGTGTACAGTGCTCGGACTTGAGCACTTTAATATTAGCTATATTATATTTTCTACCATTTTTGCCAGCAAAGGCTAAACATTTACCAATATTTTGCGAAAAGAAAGCAAAGAGGTTTAAATGAACGTATATATTTTGTCATCGAACACACCTTAAACAAAAATGAAAAGTTAACTTTGACGGAGAATAAGTGTTTAAGTCTCCCTTCTATTAATTTAATACAGGGCCCGAATCAGGGCATCCGTGATCGAATCAAATTTTATACCAAATTTCGTTTTGGGCATTCGGTAGTGAGTTCGCTTTTTCAATTCAAATTGGATAGGAGAAAAAACAGCTGTAATTTTGTTTCATTCAATTTGAGTTTTATTAGATAATGGATGCCGTGATTTAGTCCAGTATTATGTACGCTTTTCGGTGAATATTTAGTCGACGTGAAATACATTTTTGTTGCTTTATATAAAAATACAATTTATCCCAAGGCGAAATTATATTAGGCGGTAGCAGGAGTACAAAAACTAAAAATTACACTAAAAAATTTTACGCACAATGCCAGTAACAATTACAACAAATACATCATTTTCACATTAAGAACCACCTAGGCGAAAATCCAGCTGCTATGGTAACAACATCTTCGCAATGTTTTATTCTGTTTGAGTAAAAACTATCTGATATTGTTTCTTTTAAAAAATCTACCAACTTCTACCTTTTTTTTGTAAAATCTACCAATATTACTTTTAAGGTCCGAGCACTGATCGTGCATACCACGTAATGCACAATTGAACTTTAGAAACTGTTAATACAATTAAACTGATAGCAAAAATGAATTATTGAGCGGCGATAATAAAATTGTGAAAATATGTATGTATTGCAAATGTAGGTACTCGTTTGCAAATACTTAATAACATATGTATTTATTATTTATTGCATTTAGGAATAAATGTGTATTTATGTGCATTAGGGTGACTCAAAATTTGAACTTTTTTGAATTTCGACTGGCAACGTTCGGATTCTTGAAAATAATAGGGAAGACAAGTTCTTTCTAAAATTTCAGCTTATTTGAACAAGATTTAGAGGTCGCTCAACGCTGTTGTTTGTTTTCCGGAAACTGCAGATTTTAAATGCATCTTTATTAAAAAATAGGTATATTTTCATCAAATCTTGTCGGATTTCATTGAAATTTCGTAGGTAGGTTCCCTAATATCAGTTTATTAGAACACAGTTTATATTAGTTTGATAAATTAGTTTTAAATGCATATATTAATTAGTTAGTAACTAAGTTTTGCCTTATAAAAAATTAATATTTGCAATAATTGTTTTTTGTTCCTTAACCAGTGAGCATATGCTTAATACATCTAAGATCACATTATAATTCATACCAATAGTGGACCTCATCATTAAATATTACTAATCATCAAATAAAAAAATCACCAGATAAACATCACTCATACGCCATGTTGAATCCAAGTGTTTTCCTAGTCATTGCAAATATTAATAGTATAATAACAATATTTTGGCGCATGCACCTTTGCCAAGTGTTTGGCTGAGCTTCTCTTTCAATTTGTGGTGTGGGTCTTGATATTGTGACAAAAAACCTACCTACCTATCTACGAAATTTCAACGAAATCCGACAAGATTTGATGAAAATATACATATTTTTTTATAAAGCTGCATTTAAAATCTGCAGTTCAAATAAGCTGAAATTTTAGAAAGAACTTGTCTTCCCTATTATTTTCAAGAATCCGAATGTTCCCAGTCGAAATTCAAAAAAGTTCAAATTTTGAATCAATCTAATATGCATACACATTAGAGGTAAACGCCGCCGAGCCACGCCGCCGCCGCCGAGTTACGAAAATATCGGCGCGGCGGCGGCGTTCGGCGCCTAAGGAATTTTGTACAAAATTTTCATGTTGTATGCACATTGAAATACATCGCTTGAAGGAACTAAATACTACTCGTATAAAAACACTATTTTACGAAATGAAAATTAAATTTTTAAAAGGAGTTTTTTTGCTTAATTTGGGCCACTGAACATTTAAGAAAAAAGCGTAACTCAGAAAAAACATAAGTAACACGTTTTTAGATCGAAAGCATTTATTACAGTTAAATTAGGGTCGAATACTGGTAATCTAACGACTTTTTCCGAAGTAGAAAATTTTTTTCAATACTACAGCAATACTACTTTTTTATATAGTACATCAACAAGGAAGTTATAACACATCAAAAACTTTAACGCCAATATCTCAGAAATCAGTTTTAACAGAAGCGCCCTTATTGCATCTAACTCCTCAATTATTGGAGATAAAACAAAGACTCGTTAATTTTCCTGTGTGTTTTTTAAATATTTTAAACAGAATTTTAATAAAAAGCAAACACTTTTTTTGCTAATTTTTACATTCGTAAGTTACTTTATTCTGGGGTCCCACAGACGTATACAAGAACTAGGTGGCTGTGTGAAAATTACGTTAGTATTCCTAAGTGGTGGTCAAACCCCAGGAAGGTTTTGCTCCCGCGCATCGCAATATTTTCTACACAAAGTTAAAGTCCCCCTTTTTGGTAAAAATTACTGTTATTTTGCATTACATTCCGTTCTCCTTAGAAAAATTTGGCGCATAAAATATTAGTGGAAATGTTAACCATTTATAAGCCATTTTTCAAACAGTGTGTCAAAAAGGCCCGTGGGAGTTGATGGGTTAAACTTGTGGAAAAAAGTAGGCCAACCTTATTTTCAATATATAACCCGCAAAAAATCGTAAGAAATCCGTAATTTAACATAACGGTTGATAAGCTTATTGCAAAAAATTATTGATAGCGACATAAATTACCCCAATAACTTAACCTTTACATTTTTTTATTTCTTTAAATTGAAATAGTACATACTGATTTGTATATTAGAGTGCCCATCGAACATCTTTTTTTTGTACGTTAGTACTACATATTTTCTAATTGTGGAAGTTATCGATGGTGAAAATTTAAAAAATTCTTTGAAATTTAAGCAAAAATAGTCATTCAAAAGCTCATGAATCTAGAAAATCGTTTTTTCTGACCTAAACCGACAGGCCGCGACCTCTAAATGGCCTTTAAAAAATCCATAAAAATAGGCAATAATATTTCTCATAAAAACGAATAAAATTAGGGGGTAGGGTCTTTAAATTGTCAAATAAAGCATTTTAGATGGGAAATCTAATGTGTATACTATATAGACTTTCTTCTGTCCGCCCATCCATCAGCAGCAGTCACTCAACATTTGAATTCAATGAATGAATTAAATAGAATTATAATCTGATGGCATGATAAGATTAGAAGCCTCATGGCTCTTTGGAATCTACCTTATGGGCAGTAGCGCCGGCGTCGCCGCCGCCGCCGATTCTTTTTGAAGTTGACCACGCCGCCGCCGCAAAGCCTGTCGGCGTAAACCTCTAGTACACATACATACACACAATATATGTATAAACGCATGGACATAGCCAGGTAGGGCGGGAGGGGAGCAACCACACGTAGTCTATGGCTTTGGGGATTGCAAATACCTCAGCCTGGTATACCGAAGCATATTCCCCAAAAGAAAAAGTGAAGCTTATCCCCGTTAACGTCGAAAAAATACTCCAGATCCTGACCCTGAGTCAGTTTTGGAGCCATCAGTGAAGATTCGACAATGTGCGAGTGCGGGATCAGTGCTCGAAATAAACCAGCATTCCCCTCAGGGAACTCTCTCTCTCTTCAACAAAGGTAATGGTGGCGTATTATCCTGTAGCATTGGAAAGACACAAGTGCTCAAATATCTGCCGCCGGCAATTTCCGCATCGCTTAACTTAGTATTATGCCAACATCCGTTTCTTTTTAGTATTCAGGTGGCCTTTAAGGCTTCCCCACGTATGATGACACAAAGTGACGGTAAGTTCACCAGTGCGTCAAGAGCACTATACATTAAAGTTAAATAAATAGGCTACGAAGCAACCATTTTGGTTATTTACTATCGAGATCAGGTGAATTTTCGTGGACCCCCACTTACAACTCGTGGACTCCCATATTTGTTCACGCCGACGAGTCCCCCGTGGCCTCCTGGAGTCCACCTGGACCACTTTGAGAATCCCTGTAGTATACGGAAAATTGTATTTTTTTATTTGGTTTTTAGAATAACGTCTTGTCCGGCTACTTGGTATACATGTATGTAGAGCTATGAATTTAAAAAATACATTAGGTTTTAGCAGAGATATTCGCCTTTAACCACTATGTTCTGTAAATTTCCCAGTACTGCAAAGCTGTTGCCATTCACTTGGGAGTGGCCAGAAGTGATTTGTTTGCTTACGGTTCAAATCGCAGCTGAATTCGTCCGGATATTTATATCCACGTATCCCCTGGGTAGCGACCAAACACCCGTTTGGGAGCGAGCTAATGTGACAAGACGTATTTATAACACCGCGTGCGCTGGGTTTGGGTCCCTGCACGTTAAAACCCTACCCAATGAAAAAAAAACTATGCCTCGGATGATACCCCCTTCTTTTGATGACGATCACGGCAAACGTAGAAGGGACTATGATTTGAGGGTATGCACGTAGAATATCCGGACCCTTAATAGGGATGGTACCTCTGTCCGGTTGGTTGATGTCCTCGGGAAAATAAAGACTGACATCACCGCCATCCATGAAATGCGATGGACTGGGCAAGGCAAGGTAAGCGTGGCCGATTTGTCTCATTGTCCGATTGTCTCGTGGCCGATTTGTCTCATTGTCCGATTGCCTAGTGGCCGATTTGGCTCATATTCGAGTTATAAATATATTGGTTAAAGTAGGGGCAATATCTACTATTGCCCAAAAAGAGCTGCAAGGTGGCTCTGGAGTCGAGTTATTGGTAAAAATAGTCAAGTGAAGTCAATCGGAGACACCAAGGATCAAAGTTAAATTATCACCGTTAAATCAATCACCAGAACGATTGCGGTCTTTGCTTTATGGCGAATAAACTGAATAAAGACAATTCTTGATAAATGCCTACAAATACAATTGTAACACTTCTAAGGTATTTCGTCTGAAATAAGTCTAAGTATATCGGATTTCTGTGGGCTAAAGATACTCCCCCATTTTGAAAATGCCACAAATTGTACTATACAGGTTCAAGGACGATTCACCATCGGACCAGATAATTGTTGCCACAAGAACTTCTTCACGGACATAACGCTTTCATTAGGTTATTTAAGACGGCAATGGAGGATATGCCTTCTGACGGCCACAAAGTCAAACGTGAACGTGATTGTTGGTAAAAACGTTAGACCAAATGTTTAAATAAAAAATTAATTTTGGGCGGGACGAAGTTCGCAAGGACTGGTAGTAATAACATAAAAACCGATTTGTTTTTTTTAACTCGTAACTTCAATTCCAGTTCTGCTTAGATACAAAAATTTAAAACCAAAGGTTTGTCTCTACGGGAAAGCATTGGTGTTATTGAAGAGATTAAAAATAATTAACTCAAATGGAGGATAACAAATATTTAAAAACAATTAAATTCAGTATTGAAAATAAATTAAGGATTTATATCTTAGTGTAATATAATCCGTACTATTTTTAATAATAGTAAAAAAGTGACAACTAAATCGATGCATTAACACTACTGGAAATAAAAAAATTTCGAATTCCGTCCAATCCTTGAAATAAACTGAATAAAAAACAAAACATTAAACTGTCCTTAACTTTTTGGTTGTTTTTCGAGCATATTTTGGAAGATATTTACTAATGTCTTAATGTTTATCTAAGCGCTATTTTCTTCGGTCCTGCTCATCATACGCCACTTTAACTGAGACACCACTTTGCAGTTTTTCAAAAAGTCAAAAAAGTTAAAGTTTGGTATGCGTGGCATGGATAAACAAAGAAAGTTGTAGGTATTGAGGTAAAACTGTTTTGAAGTTTCACTTGTAAAGATTAGAATGCTTTGTTTTAGAGACTTGCATTAATCAAGGAGTTGCACGTATTGAAACTATGAAAAACGCGTTTTTATACCTTAAGTCCAGATTGTGAGGGGGTATTCAAAATTCTAAGTATGCATATTTTTTGTGCATCATTAGATCTATAACTTGTATCAGTCACATAGTGTTATTATCCCGACGAAATCCTTGACGGTGGTACGGGTGGGGAACGGTACATGACGGTAGGTGGTTTAGTTTGGGTTAAAGTCTCACACTGACGGGGTTAGGCTTTCGATGCTTCCTCCTCGTAAAAAAAA